>NC_040036.1:34427598-34434105 GCF_003713205.1 Coffea eugenioides | reverse complement strand
ATTAAAAGAGAATTAACCTGATGCTCTGATTACCAACTGATATAGGCAACCCTAGGGGAAGACCCTCCTAGAACCTCCCAACCTTGTAATTATCAGAGTTGGATCTTTTCTCCCAACAGAAATTGAACTCGACTGTTCTCATGAACTCAAGACCTCTGACACACAAAGGTAATCAGCAACCTTAGCAAATAAGGATGGATGAAGCGACACCACGATTAGGGAACAAACTAATCGATAAAGTCTGATTTGAATCCTAAGCTATGAACTCAAGAATTCAAGAGTAAGTTCGGTTAAGAACTTGAAGGAAAATTCCTCACGATTTCTGGTTGTAATATTCTGTCTTTTACTCTTACAAGAGGTGCCTTTTTATAGGCTAAAACTAGGGCAAAATCCGGCCCATATAAACCTGGAAGAGATTCGGTCCGCATAAAAGAGCTTAAAGAGCTAGCTCTTTAAGGCTTTCCGATAAGGCCCGATAAGTAATAAAATACTCAACGCCTAACAACTACTAAACGGGACAGTCTTAAAACAACTACCACTAAGCTAACAAGTATGAGATCACTCCTTTACTTCAAACGTACAAGTGAACAAGTAACTTTCATGGTCCATCAAATCTTCAAACTTAGCTTTGTTCCTTGCTTGTATGGTGAATGATCAAGGCTCGTAAAGCTTCCTTCACCCTCTTGGATCTTGATCTTGTCATCGGACCGCCAATGTGGACCAAAGGATCCTTGACCCAAGGTTGAAGTTAATTATTGCACACCCGTATCCGCATCAGATACGGCTCTAGAGAAAGCGGGGACCTCGGTCGTAGAGGCCTTTCAAAAATCTGAAAGCTTCACTAAGAACCTCAACTAGCTCACCTTACTGAGCTTCATGTTCGTCTATATCTCGGCTATCAATGAAGTTGGACCCTTACTATTCGAGGAAGATTTGGAGAAATTCAAGGCTAAGAATAGCTATAACGAGGACGCCAAAGAGTTATGTGATCACGTGGTAGAGGGCATCCAAGAGGGGAGAAACCTGGCCGAAGTGAGAGAGGAATTTAACCAATGGTTTGCTGAGTTCGAGCTCAACGAGGAGTTTGAATATGGAGGCAAAGGCCAGGGAGACATCGAAACTATAGGGGATGCCGAAGTGGTGAGGGTAATAATGAAACGAGACAGGTGATACTTAGGAGTGTTACTGAGTTCGATATTTTGCATTTGAAAAAATCCATTGCACTATGTATTTATCTATAATATTAGTATTTTTGCTGTATCAACTTGGCTATTCACTCTATACTTAGCTCTCCTGTCCCTCTTATTTTTAACAAATATGAACCTGTTGAAAATAAACTTGTTGAAAATAAATCAACATTTATATCATTAAGGGTAGTACAACTTTTGATTCTCGACATACCAAGTTTGAGGTACAAGAGTGCCATCTTGGTAAACTAATTTATAATAGCCATTGAGACTAACTTCAATAACACGGTAGAGTTCTTCCTATTTTGGAGTTAACTTCTCTCGGGGTTTGGATCGACAAATCGAATTTTTTCTAAGAACTAAATCACATTATTTGAAATAAAGATTTTTAACCCTAGTATTGTGATAATGGATCAAGATATTCTTGTACAAAGCAATTCTCATCACTATTGCCTCCCCCTTCTCTTTCAATAAGTCTAGGTTGATTTGTCACTCCTAATCGTTCATCTTGGCCACATAAGTCGCTATTCTATGACTTAAAATGAGGAACTTGATCAGAACAACAGTTTTAGATCCATAGGTTAAAGAGAACGGTGTTTCTTAAGTTGCAAATCTCGGCATGGTACGGTAGGCCTAGAGCACGTTTGGTAATTTATTCGCCCATGCCATTCCAACCCAATAAAGCCATATCTTGAGGCCGTGTAGAAGAGTTCGTTTAAAGTTTTCGACCTGACCATTGGTTTGGGAATGGTCTACCGAGGTAAAATGTTGTCTGATACTGAGATCTTCACACCATTTCTTAACTGGGTTATCAGGAAATTGTTTTCTGTTGTAAAAAATGATAACCCGCGGTACCCCAAACCTGCAGACAATATTCTTCGAAAAGAATTTCTGAACGATCCGACCAGTTGTACTCGTCAATAGTTCGACTTCTATCCATTTAGTAAAGTAGTCAATAAGAACCACTAAATAGGTATAGTTATCCGGTGCCTGAGAAAAGGAACCGATTATATCTGTTCCCCACTATTAGAATGGCCAAAAGGATGTGATGGGGATCATTGGATTAATCGGTTTGTGATGCTCAAGGGTATGATATTGACATGAAGGGCAATTTAATACAAGGACTTAAGAATTCCATTGAAAAGTGGGCCAAAAATACCTGAGAAGAAGAGTCTTTTTGACCAACAACTGGACTCTGGCATGAATTCTATAGAGTTCTTTATGAATGTCCTTAAGTATCTATTTTCTTCTCCCTCCCCTGCGATAATGCATCTTAGTCATGGTTCGAGATAAGATCTCTTATATAACGACTCGTTATGTAGGTCGTACCGATTTGATCTGCATTGGATCTTTCTAACCTCAGGTCGATCCTCAAGGAGGGTTCCTTGATCGAAAAGTCTGACAATGGGATCTATCCAAGTTTTCTCCAGAGTGGACTTGGCAAACTTCTTCTTCGTTGTGGTTGGATTTGGTTAACACTTCTACTAAGACTCTTTTACTTAGTTCAGAAAATGAAGTGGGGGCTAATTTGGAGTGGGCATCGGCTCCTTGATTTTAGGAGGAATGTATCCTCTGAATCTCAAGCTACTCAAAGAAATTGGAGAGTCATTGGACTCAAGAGAAGCATTCCTTCATGTTTTCTTCTTTGGTTTCATAGTCACCTAAGACCTGTTGAACCACCAATTGGGAGTCGCTGTATACTTGAACACGACGACCTCCTAGTTCTCGTGTTAAACATAGACTAACAATTAGTATCTCGTAGTTGGTCATATTATTAAAAGTAGGGAAATTGAAGTGGAGGGCAAACAAACATTCATTTTCGTCTGACCCTACGAGGAGCAAGTCGACATCATAGTTTTCATTATTAGAGGAGCGTTCACATAAAGAGTCCATATTGGTAGGGGTTGGACCGATTCTAGGGCATCTTGGTTCATTGCGGGGGTGGATTCAGTCAAGAAATCGACTAAGTTTTGTGCCTTAATCACTTTCCTGGGCTTGTAAGTTAAGTCATATTCCCCTAACTCAACGGCCCACATAGTCAATTGCTCTAAGGCCTCCGGCTTGGTTAGAATTTGATGGATAATTTGATTAGCCTGAATACAGATGCGGTGAGCCAAGAAATAGGATTTTAATCATCGAACCGCGTGGATTAAACATAACACTAGCTTTTTCATCTGAGGGTATCGACATTCAGGCCCGCGAAGAGCTCGACTAACATAATAAATAGGTCGCTGGACACTCCCATCTTCTTATATCAACACAGCACTTTTCTTATAAAGTTCTTGAAGTATTTGATATCAACACAGCACTAACAGTTATTTGGGATAGTTATCTCTTGAATTGCCTTGACCTTATCGGGATTAGGTTCAATGTCCCATCGGGATATCAAATACTCCAAGAACTTTCCTGAGGTGATTCCAAATATACGTTTCTTGGGATTGAGTATCATCTGAATTCCCTATAATATCTCAAAAATTTTCTGCATGTCTAAGAGAAAGACATTAGAGGTCTTGCTCTTAATTAGGATATCGTCCACATAGGCCTCCATATTACACCCGATCTATTTTTGGAAGATTTGATTAATAAGACATTGATAGGTGGTTTCGACATTCTTTAATTCGAAAGCATAGTAGCATAGCAATAAACGCCCTGATCAGTGATGAAGGCCGTTTTCTCTTAATTTTTCATACTCATTCTTATTTGATGGTAACCTTTGAAGATGCCTAGGAAACAGAGGACTTCATGTCCCATAATTAAATCAATCAAAGCGCCTATTCTCGATAGTGGGTAGTAATATTTCAAGTAGGCTTTGTTGATGTTGGTAAAATTTACACACATGCGCCACCCGCCATCATCTTTCTTAACCATTACAGGATTGGATAGCCAAATCGGATATTGGACCTCTTTTATCATCCGTATTGGAAGGAGTTTATCCATCTCTTTCAAGATAATTTGGCTTCGCTCTGGGTCGAAATGTCTCCTCTTCTATTTCACAGGACGTGCCCGAGAGTCAACGTTGAACTCATGTGTCATCAAACTATACGGAATGCCAATGATCTCCTCGGCTATCTAAGCAAATATATCCTCGAATTTCTTGAGGAGGTTTATCAATATGTCTCAAATGAGAGGAGGATGAGCCATTTCAACTCGGACAATCTGTTTAGACTATATAAAATCTAGCACAATTTCTTTTACCTCATCTCCAGTCTTTAGTTTCTGGAACTTTCCGATCTCTTGAGATTCGATTGCGTGGATGAATAACATGTCAAGCCCTCTACTTCTTGACCTTGATAAAAAGCTAATAGAGATTGTGACTTTCAAGATATCAAGTAACATTCGCGAGTTATTTACACATCACTAATAACCTCGATTACACCCGCTGGGGTTGAAAATTTGAAATTTAAATGATAAGTTGAATAGATAATTTAAAAGTCATTTAAGGTAGGTCGACTGATCAAAATATTGTATGGAGAATCAACCTTTATCACAGCAAATTTAACAAGGATAGTACGATGGCGAGGGTAGTTTTCGACGGTCATTGTCAAAGTAATCATCCCTTCAAGATAGATTACATATCCCCTAAATCCTATCAGTGAGATTTGCACTGATACCAGTTGGTTGTCTATCAGTTGCAATCTTTCAAAAGTACGGTAGTATAGTACATTCATTAAACTGTCAGGATCAGCATACATTTTTTTAATGAAAAAATTGTTGACACTTGCTTCGATCACCAAGACTTTGTGGTTAGTTGACTCAGCAGGAACGGATCATCTAGACCATATACTACTATTTGGGTGAGTTGAAAGTTCGACTCCATTCAATCGAGATCAGCCTGATGGTACATCATTTTTCGAGAGTTCTGACTATCTCCTCCCATTAGGCCGCCAGCGATAATGTTAATAAATCTCGCTATGTTGGGTTCGTAGTCAGAGGATCCATTTTAGGGAGGTCGGTTAGTCTTCCTAGGATCTCGAGAGGATCTATCGTAACTCCTTTGGTCACGCCTATCTTCATGCCTATGATTTTGGCGCTCATCTTGGCAATTTTTCTGGTGATTTGGACCTCGATCGCTTTTGATGAATTGTTTCAAGTGCCCTTGTTTAATGAGATTTTCAATTTCTTTTTTGAAATCAATGCAATTTTTAGTCTCATTACTGATGTTTCGGTGATATGCACAAAAGAATTTGCGTTTCTTTTCTCTCTCTTCCCAGTCATCTTGGATGGAATTCAATCAAGTTGTACTGCTCCATAATGGCAAAAACGTGCGATTGCATCGTGTTGAGGGGAGTCAACTCAATTTCGGGACTGCTTTTCCTTTGCTATCTGGTCAAATACACTTTGTTGATTTTGGGAGGAGTTCTGTCCCATGATCCCCAATGTTCCAACATCAGTCCTGACTTGGTCATTCTTCCTTCTTGAATCAGGAGCTGTCTGGGATATGTGAGTTTTCCTCTTCATGCGATTGACGTCCTCACCTTGGATACCCGTGCCGACCTTCTATCGAAACTCTCTTAATGTCCGGGGCTATTCCTTATGTACTTCAGTGTTGAAAGTCCAGACTATCAATTTCGGCAATTGTTACTTGTTTATTTGGATCAGGAATTTGGACACTTTCATTGTAAAATTTTTGAGCATATGAACATAAGGATTTACTGGGGGTTTGATGAATATTCATCAAATAAGTGGGCGTCTTGATCATTGGATGAGATGAGAAGAACCTGTATATAAACTTATCCACTAATTCTCTCAAGAGAGATATATTCTTAGATTCTAAACTCTAGAATTAGGGATGACAACTGGAACGAGTGCTCGTGCGGAGGGCTAATGGGGCTGGGGTTGAGACGGGGCAGGAAGAATCTTTTTCCCTTCTTTTAGAAACGAGGCAATATTCTCCCGCCCCGCCACCTGTTAAAAAAATTAATAAATGTATGTATATAATTATATATATAATATTTAATTTAATTAATTATAATTATAAATTTATAATAATGATATTATTGGTTATATGTATTATATATTATACTAGCTTCTGGGCGCGGGGTGACCTGTATGTAGTTTGTGTTCAATATTATGATTGAATTTTGAATTTTATGTGTAACAATTTAATAAGTTGGAATTGTTTAGTTAAATTTGTAATTTTTGATTACGTTATTGCATGATTAAAAAGCGATAATCTATATATTGATTGTGAATAACTTGTGGGTAAAATGTGAGTTTGATTTGTGAAAAAAATAATAATTTTATTGTAGATAGAGGTAGATGTCTAATTAAACATATACACAATTATAAGTTTGTGCTGGTGATTGAAATTTGGAAAGGA
>NC_040036.1:34417087-34419858 GCF_003713205.1 Coffea eugenioides | reverse complement strand
TGGAAAAATGGGTACAATGTTCTTATAATGGAGGAAAGTCATAAAGAGCTGGTGTTTTATTGAAAAACGGGTTTATTTTTATTTTATCCGATAAATAAATTTATTTATGGGAAAATGGGTACTCTGTTCTTATAATGAAGGAAAGCCATAAAGAGCTGGTCTTTTATTAAAAAATAGATTTATTTTTATTTTATCCTATAAATAAATTTATTTATGAAAAAATGGGTATTTTGTTCTTATAATGGAGGAAAGTCATAAAGAGCTGGTCTTTTATGGGAAAGTGATACTTTATAGAAAGTGGCCGCAATTTGGTTATGAAATTATCCCAAATAAAAATTTAGAATAAATTTGTTTGTTTTGGAAGTTGTATAACGGTCGTTAAAACTCTAGAGATTAGCAAAAAAATTTTGGGGTTGCAGAAAGGCAGAGGGAAGAAGGAGAAGAATGGAGCTTTTCGTCCGTTGCAATTGTTCCGTTAAAAATGACTCTATTTGATTTTACCCATTTTTTGTTAGGTAAAACCGTTGGTTCTAACGATCAATTCTTCATTTCCTGTCAATTGTCCCTAATTGGCCAAAATTACGGAACATTGAGGATGCCTTTCTGCAACCCTAAAATTTTTTTGCCAATAATTCAAGGGAGGAAAAAGTGTATTACTATAGTTTGAGCGGTAAACTGCAATTAAGTATATAGTTAGTCATGATTTTATTGCATTTAACCCCAACAATTAACGTTAGACATAGTGTATTCTGGTGCAAAAACTTCAATTATTATGAGCACTGGTTATGACACACCGAATGAGTGTGGTAATAATAAAAAATTATGATAAAAAATTAATTTAAATGTCAAGCAGACAAAGGTACTTGAAAATATTTTCACATTAGTGCTTAATCGTCTACAAAAAACAAATGAGGCAACCTAGGAGCCCCACGAGCTATCCTCATCCCAGTTAGTTTCCCAGAGTCATTCGACTGCTTAATCAAAGAAGTAAACCCTTCAGCGCAGATTAAAAACAAATATGGGGAAAGGGGATCCCCCTATCTCAACCCCCTAGTGGGCCTAATAAAACCAGTTTTCTCACCATTAAAATTGACAGCATATGTAACAGTAGTCACACACTCCATGATCCACTGGATCCATGTAGCGCAGAAACCCATTTTTCCCATTACTTTAGCTAGAAAAATCCATTCAACTCTATCATATGCCTTTGATATATCTAGTTTGATAGCCATATAGCCATTTCAACCATCCCTCTTGTTTTTGAGGAAGTGGACACTTTCATGGGCAATCAAGACATTATCTAAAATCTGTCTCCCAGGAACAAAAGCAGATTGGGAGTGACAGATACAATGGCTCAGAACACTCTTAAATCTGTTTACAATTACTTTAGAGATGACCTTATAAATGACATTACAAAGACTAATATGTCTAAAATCAGTGATTGTGGAAGGGGAATCAGTTTTGGGTACAAGGCTAATTAGAATCTCATTTATTGATTTAAGAAGATGGCCAAAGTGAAAGAAACCTTGAACAGCATGAACTACATCAGTCTTAACAATGGGCTAGAATTTTTGAAAAAAGAGTGAGGACATACCATCTGGTCCAGGAGACTTATTCGGATGCATTGAGAAGACTGCCTGACTAATTTCCTGTTCTGTTACTATCCTGATCATCTTGCTATTCATCTCTTCTGTTATGGCCAGAGGGATGCCTTGCAGGATTTCCGTGAACTCCAGTGGACTCTCTGTTGTAAAAATCTGCTGAAAGTAATCTAAGATCTCCTGCTTGGTTTCCTCCTCATTCCTACACCACTCCCCACCTCTATACCTCAGAACATTAATCTTGTTCACTTTCCTTCTCCGCATCACTTTTGCATGAAAAAACCTAGTATTCTTATCCCCTTCCTTCAACCAGCTCACCCTTGCTTTCTGGCTCCAGTACAGCTCCTCCCTCCTGTAGGCATCAGCCAACTCCCTTTTTAGACTAGCCAGCTTAATCCTATAGCCATTCGGTTTATCTTCCTTCATCCTCCTAATCTCCTCCCTCACCTGTTCTATGTGTTTCCTAGCATTGCAACAACTCGCCTTACTCCATCTAAACAGATTCATTCTGACATTTTTAATTTTGCACTTCACTCTAAACATCTTAGACCCTGCTTGCTCCTCTTGCCATGCCTCCCCAATCACCTTACCTATATCCTCCTTTATTATCCACCTCTTATCAAACACAAACCTTCTCTTCCACCTCCTCCCCCCTGGTTGTGTATCCAACACCAGCATACAGTGATCAGAGGCTTCGGTTTCCACATGCAAACAAGTTGCCTTAGCAAACTTCTCTCTCCAGTCTTGAGTTCCCAAAATCCTATCTATCCTCTCTTTTACCTCCCCCCATTTCCCCAATTATTACACCGTGTCCATGGGACTCCATCATATCCAATATCAATCAGAGCATTACTGTTGATGAAAGAGTTAAACGCCTGGAAACTGACCTCAGCTCTTGGTTTACCCCCCCATTTCTCCATATTTGAAGTAATGTCATTCAGGTCCCCCATAATAGCCCAATATTTGCCCCATAGTGAGCTTCGCCTCCTTACAACCTCCCACTGTGCCTTCCTCACCCCTGCATCTGAGCTCGCATAAGCACAGATGCACCACCAGTCTATCATAGATTCACTATCCTCTATCAAAAGTTCAATGGTAAAGCTGGTAAACAATACCTTCTTTACTTTCAACTCCTTCTTCCATATTGCTGCTAGGCCCCCAGCTCTACCA
>NC_040036.1:34342327-34416087 GCF_003713205.1 Coffea eugenioides | reverse complement strand
CTCTCCCATTTGGCCCTTACTACATTCCACCAGGCCCTAGCTGGCCCTTCAACCTGGAATACAGCAAATTGAACCTGCCTCTCCTCCGTATAGTTCAGGGCAGCAAAAATATTTATCATGGCCTCCAGCCATTTCTCAGCCTCATACGGGTCTGGTCCTCCTAAGAATTTAGGTGGAGAGAACTTCTGAAATCTCTCCAAGGCTCTATCCTGCCCCAAATCAGGATCCCTAGGTTGATTTACAGGACCTTGACCTTGTTGTTCCACCAATCGGGTTAAAATATTGGTCATCTGTTGGATGTCAGTAGCCACCTGATCTCCCCCGGCAGTCTGGGGTTCAGGTTGCTGCTCAACCGCTGCCTCCCTCTCCTCTCTCGGTTCAGGCACCGGTTCCTGTACTTGTTCACCCTCACGGCCTCGCCTAGAACCGCGTTCTCGGTTAGCTTTCTTGGTCCGACCTCTCTTATGTTCCATGTTGAGAGTTAACCAACTAGAAACATATAAACAAGGTAAGGTACGACTCATATATCGCATTGCAACAAGATAACTAGAGGCAAATAACACGTAAGAAACAAGCACTTTATTTACATAACAAACTAGTCATATATACAGGCCAACAAGTCACAGTCAAAGGCTATCACAGCCAAGGAACAAAGAACAAAAGATATTTACATCCACCGTGACACGTCTAAAACAAAAACAAAAGAAGACGTGTCGAGGCACTATGTTCCTAACTATCCCACAAAAACTCCTCAAACCCTGATCCTAACAAGTGGTCTGGCTAGACGCCGACCCAACTGACTCTGAAGACGCACTCAACTCCTCCTCCGAGTCCTCCTCAGGATCCTCCTCAGGAGCACCGGGAACGGCAGGAGCCACAGGCGCTTGGCCATCACCGGCCAAGTCCTGGAGCACATCGTCAACTAACGCCTCACACTCAGTCAGAATACGACCAGTCCGATCTCGTACATCTCCAACTACTCGCATCAGACGTCCAGTCGCCGCCTGAGCCTGCTCGCGGAAAGCATCGGTCCGCTGCTGCTCCTCCAGAACCGAGGCCTCCAACTCTCGGATCCGGACTCCCTGGTCTCGTAGTGTAGCCCGAAGACGATCTATCTCTGTATAGCACCTACGATTGGTGCTACCCAATCGTCTCCGCTCGTCGTCCACAGCGAGCACCACTCGGTCAGGATAGGAGTAGGTCTTCAAGCAATCGCAGCGCCGGATCTTGCGCGCTGGGGACCACCGCTGTACCGGCCCACCAGGAACCTCCTGGTATGTAATCACGCGTGAGACGGGCCCCTCCAGATAGGGCTCGCCAGCAGGAGCGTCCAAAGGTATGTCAGTAGGTACGGGCTGTGACGGCCCCGCACCCCCGGAAGCGTCAGCATCTGCCATCACCTAAGTTTGCAAATAACATTGCAAAAGTAAGTACGCATCACGAAGAAAACAAGGCTAAAGGCTAAGCTCAAGGATAAAACCCTAGCCTATCATATCAAGCACTCAATCTACCTAGATCAATTCATAACCTAGGCTCTGATACCACCTGTGACGACCCCACCTCCCCCTAAGGCGTACCAGAGGGTTCGGCGGACCGCCTGCCCAGCTCTCGCCAGGACTCACTCACTAAGATCACGTGCACACAACCATGAACCATAGATAACATTCACAATTCAAGCTTATAATTTACATTGATAGGAAACAAGGTACACAGTCTCGATATACTTAAACTAGGTCAAAAGTATACAGTCCAAGTACAAAATGTTCCATTCGAGGAATAGCGCGAGTACAAAACCAAAATTCAAAACAAAGTCTAAAGTAACTAGACTACGCTAGCCTTTACACTTCTCACGCTTATCTCGTACCCATGTAAGGAAAACAAACTAATAGGGTGAGCCGAAACCCAGTGAAGTTCCAAATATAAAATTGGCCAACAAGCAAGGAATAACATAGTAATAGTGAAATAGCGAGCAAACAAGTCAAATCAAGAGAAAAGTACTTCATCTAGCCAAGTAATATCAAGTTTGCATTCATATATAAGGATACAGTAGTCATATCACGGCTCCATTCCAGCTTGATCAATGGGTAGTTGACACTCCGTCAACTTTCAAATAATAACAAATCCAAAATAAAACTTCACTACACACTCCGTCAACTTTCAAATAATAACAAATCCAAAATAAAACTTCACTACACGCCAATCCCCGTCCACTGATCAAACCCCCTTTTTCGGGCCCGCACGCCACACGAAACACGGGTGGTAATACTCGAGTATATCGAATCGCCGAGGAGATATCACTCCACTCGACTTAACTAGTGACCCAGGGTTCGTTATCTAATCGACCAGGCCCTTGCCGGCTCGACTCGATTAACTAGCTTCAGGGTTTCTGGAATTCCAGGCAAGATATATTTCAAGTACATGTAAAGCAAGTCAAGTATATTCAAGTCAAGTCAAGTATATTCAATAGCAAGAACAAGTCATTTTAAGGCAAGTGCGGTAAAGTACACCCTTGCCTTATCATTCATTTTCACGTATTCATACAAGTCAAGTAAGGGACACATGTAACAAGTACAATCGAATATTTGGAAGCACTCACCACAATAGTGCTTCTAGTTCTCGCGTCGAGGTGGTACTCCGGGTTTGGAGTCCAAATCTGCGAGAAAATTTCAGTTTGAGAACTTTGAAATACGAGTAGGATTCGAAACTTAAACGTTCCGTTCATTAAGAATCGACCAATTGAAATTCATTTGAAAGACACTCGTGAAAACTTGCTCGCTTTTCAAATCATAAGGTTTTGTAACATAGATGTTTGGAAATAATACTTGAGTTGAAAGTACAAGGAAATTCAAGTTTACATTGGCCATTAAGTCTTTTCCTCAAGGGTACAAGTTCGGCCAAGTCTTAACGTATAACACTCAAGAAACATAGTAGCAAAGGTACTCGCTAGTTCAAGTGATAATCACTTAACCTTCACTCAAGTCGCTAATATAGTTTTCTAGTCCTCGAGTAAAAATTCGGGCAGCATGCCCTTTGTGTTTACCTAATTTTCCAGCCATTTAGGCTTCATTATTTTTCTCAACCAAAACCCAACATCACATATATCAGCAATTCATGACAAGAGCCGTTCCATAGGCTCACAATATCATAATAATAAGATTCACAACAATAGCAAGTGCAGAAATGCAATCTAGCACAAAACAGATTTGACGTATGAATGCGGAAATAACATATCCGAAGCTACACTTATCGGATTAAGGCGAAACCTATGCCGTTTCGAAGCTAAGACACAAGGCTACAATGTTCATGAAGGTCACTTAGTCCAGTTTCTAATGTAACTTGGTCAAATTCTCGAATTACTAAACCAGAAACCAATTCGTCGGCTGCTTAATCGCAGAACACTGTAATGGTCATAACTCAGTGTACAAAAATCCAATCCAGGTGTTCTTAGAGGCATTTTAAAGCTGCTTCAGAACATTACAACTTTCATGTTTTGGCCCAGAGCTAAATCAGAATGGATCCTGGTCAAAAAACGTGATAAACTGGACTTAACTGAAGAAACAGACTGCTGGGAAATACTTAGAACAGTAAGGGTATTTTGGACTTTTCACATCCTACGTTGCTCCGATTGAGCTGAAATTTTGTAGGAACCTATAAAATGCCATTCTATACAACTTTTCTTCTTTGACCTAAGGCCAAATCGACCTCTAACACACAGATACAAATTCGGACAGAATGTTGGGGAAATTTTCCAGATTCTGGAATTTCTAGTTTTTAGTGAATCTTTCCTTAATTTCTTGGTCCAATCACTACCAAAACACCTTATAAAACCTCAATTGCAACATATAAGCATCATATAATAAATTAGGCAGAATTTCCCCAAACCCTAGTCATCAAATAAGAAAGGGGAAAACTTCTAAAACATGATGATCATCCATGATTTCACCACAAAATCAAGTTGCCAAGCTTAATTTAACAAAATTGAAAGCAAAACTTAGAGAGATAAGCTTTCTTACCTTGACTAGAGGTCACTAAGAGTAGCCCAAGCTTTCTCTTTCAAAAATCACACCACAAGTCACTAACTAATCACTCAAGAACAAGTTTAATCGGTTTATTTTGCTTGTTTTCTCACTAAGTTGTTGGATTGAAGATGAAATGAAATGTTTTCCCTTGTTGTTTTTCTCCTTGCTCCTCTCGGCCAGCAGCAACAAAATGAAGAGGAAATTTGCTAAGTGTTGGAGTTAAATGGATGGTATTAGTCTTGGGTTAAGAAGCCATGAGGTGGTGACAAGTGTCGCCACCAACACCTTTCTTTTTTCTCTTTCTCTCTTGTTATTTCCTAGCCTCACATTCGGTCAAGATTGCTGCCAAGAGAGAAGATATTTTGCTCAAGTTCAATAAATTTGTCTGGTAAGAAAAATGGTGGTCAAACGGTGCGTTCAATCGGTAGTGCGCGGGACCCGCCGGATCGCGCCGTTTTTCTTAAAAACTCACGTACTAGGGTGTTTACTTCTCATTCACTAACCTTATATCATTGCCACTAGTCACACATTATTTCTCACTTAAAAGTCACTTTTAATCCCCAAAATAATCCTTATCTGTACCGAAAATTCATCCGGCGAAAAATCGCGAAAACCCTAATTTCGCTCCAAACTTGAAACCGAAGTGTAAAACCCTATTTTCTAGGTTTATCTACACTTAATGTGAAATATTTGGTAGTGGCCTTTGATAAAATATAATATTTCAAATAAAAGGGTATTTTTGAGAAAAATACAAGGAATTTGCGAGTCCTCACGTAGCGGAACAGCTATGGTAAAATATATTACCATTATCATCTTACTATATAAAAGTATGAATATTGGTATTGGGGAGTGTAAGTGTAAGAACTTTATCTTAGTTTTGTTATCTCTAAATTATCTTCATGTCTTTTAATTAGAATTATTGCATTTTAATGTGGCACTAATTAAAAAAAATAAAACACTCCAATTGATTACATTTTTAGGTATTGGTAATTATAATTAAAAATTGCTCATTAAAAACTATTTAAAAACTATTTACCTATCCTTGGACATCATCTCATATTATTAGACGTATTAAAATTTCTTAATTGAAGCATGAAAAATTTCTCATAAGTCATTAGTTGAGATTGTAAAAAAAAAAATCAATTTCAAAAAAAGATACTCTCTAAAAAATGGAGAAACATATAAGGACAAGAGAACCCTTATTCATTTGTGTATATTTTCATACAAATATTACGAGTAAGTTTTACAATTATGCATTTTTTTACCAATATAACGAATGTTTTATGTAGCGTCCACAAGAAATGATGACACCATTATACCTGAAACAGTAGTATTAAACTAGAAAAAAAAATCTAAAATAGTACCATGCAAACCACTATTATCATTAATAGCAACTGATCAAAACAAGAAAAACTGAAAAAAAAATTGAAAACTATTTATAAAGTGACATAAAGTAAATAGCAAATGAATTAAAAAGTTAGAATACAATTTAAATGATACCAAAGACAACATCTGAATCACTCATATCGAGGGGAAGACAAACAAAGTGTGTTTGAGTTGAAATGTTTTGAGATATAGTAATTTATTTCATAAATTTTAATCACCTTTTTATCTTCCAATCATCTTTTTATTTCACATATATCACATCACAAAAAGTGCTACAGTAATTATCTCAAATAAATTATCCAAATAAACTCCTATCCAAACAAACTACTTGACAATAATACAGTAATGCTTCATTTGTATTGGTTTGAACAAACCAAATCCATCCATCAAGTTAGAAGCCATCTCCAATGATAAAATAAGAATTATAAGAGTAAATTTAAAATGATAAATGATTAAAATTAAAATGATATCCAAATTATTTTTGGTGATGTCCAAAATATCCTTATTTTTCTAATGATTACATATATTTATTGTATTGCAATATTAGTGAATAATGGAAGCGGATATGAAATGAAAAAACTTTAAAATTAAGTAAATATCATTTATGGTAATAATTGTAATTAGACAAATTTATTACATTCCAATAATTGATAATAATGATAGCAGTTATGGATTAAAAGTTGGCAATTAAAAAAATAAAAAACTGCAATATACAAAAAAAAAAAAACTAATACTATAACCAAAAATATTGTGGTCATATGAAAAAAGTAGACTTGTTGCTTTTCCTTCGCATTGGATTGTGCTAAAAACATGAATAAAGGAAAAGGAAAATAGAAAAACTTCAACTATCTCTATCTATAAAATTTCAATTGTTAGAATGTACAAGCCAAAAAAACTTTACGTGATGGATCATTTATACTCCATTATTGACAAAAATAGAATTAACATAATACAAAGAATTCAAATTACATGTATGTTTAATTTTCTAACTTAATTACATTCTTCATTTATAAAAAAATTGTGATGATTGTGGTTTATATGCAATAAAATCATGAATATACAATAATTTTGGTAAAACATGATATTATCAATATTTCATATGTTAGAGTTCAAGTTATAAATAAAAAAAATGTTGGGTTCATGATTTTAAATTCAATCCTAAGGATACGTTAACTACATTGGAATGTTTTCTATCTCTTTTCATTTAATAAAATTTTTAAAAGTAACTAGCTTAAAAAATAAATAACATAAAAATACTATATTATGATGTTGATAATCAAAATTTCATAAAAAAATTTTAGTATCTAAAGAATAATATATTTTAAGATATTCCAATCACATGCAAAGCACGTGAACTATCATTGGTTTTTTTTTTTTTTTTAAAAAAAGAACAAGAACAGAACATGGATGAACATGAATAAGAAGGGCTGCTTCTTAAGCAATCAGTAATTATGGCTCGGAATTTGTTGGGACAGCCGACTTAATCAAAAAGACTCTTCAGAATGTCTGAGTAGATAATAAAAGCATAGAACCTCATATTTGACCTTTCCTTCAAATTTCATCTTGTGATCTTTTTGGTACAGTTTGAGTTGTTTTTATGTATACCATTTTGATGGCCAATTTGAGATTGCTCTTAGAAATCTCAGAATTTCTTCTCTCTTTTGGGATTAAATTGATCAGTAGCTTTAATTTTTTTAAGCTCTGAAAATTCTTATGCTTAAATAAAAATTTTGGGTCACACTAAAACAAAAAATCAAATGTCCCGTCTTTCCTAGCTATATTTTTGTCCTGTCATACTTATTCGTACAAATTCATGATTTATTGCTTGTTACAAAATAAGAGCAACTTTAGAACAGAGCCACGATTAGTTGGGCAGATTTCAATAGTCATTTATGCATTTATTTTTTTTTCTATATGGTTTTTTTTTCAGGTTTTCCCAGTCAAACTTGGTCTTTGGCTGGGGTTGACCGGGTCAAATGCCCTGCGGTTCAACTGCTAGTTTTCGATTCAACCAGTTAAACCAATTGTTTCGGTCCGAAATTTTAAAACACTCGTGCTTAGGCAAACCATCACCAACTGGACATAGAAAATTAAGGAAAAGAGAAGGTCAGAAAAGAAGACGAGGAGTATTTTTTGCTGATGACAAATAAGACCTTCACTGGTTTTTTTTTTTTTTGAATTAATATACCAATACTTGGGTAAACAACCACAAATATACAGTGTAGGAATGCAAAAGCACTAGGTCATGTTTTCACATCATATATTCTTACCCAGAAGCCAAGTGATTTTGAGACGTTACAGCTAGCCTGGAATGCTAAAGCTTAAATTTTATCTCCCCCCCCCCCCCCCCCTCCCCAAATACCCAAAAAAAAAAAGAAATGCATACACGACTATTAATATCTGCATTACTAATCATGCAGATTTTGTAATCTCGAAACAATCATAAATTTTGACCAAAAAAAAAAATCATAGAGTGTTCTACAGTTAAATACATTGATACTGGTCCTGATCCTATTTTCAAGTTGCTCTCATTTTGTAACAAGCAATAAATCAAGAGTTTTTGTAACGTTTGCTCGGTCACTCATTAATACACTTAACATTCACACATGCTAATAATTATTATCCTCCCTTGCATTTATATATTTTCTCTATTCAATCTTACCTACTTTACCTTGTATTTATTTACTTTCCCTAATTAATCTTACATTTTCAAAAATATGACACATAAAATATATCTTAACGAGTACCCGAGCACCGGTTAGACGGACATTCATACAAATAAGTTTGACAACAACTAGGGCAAAAATTAATTTATTTTTGGAAAGACTTGACCTTTATTTCTGTCTTAGTGTGACTGAAAATTTTGTTTCAGCATTAGAATTTTTCAAAGCTCAAAAAATTAAAAATATTGCTCAAAATTACCAAAAAGATTACAATAAAATTTAAGGAAATTGCCAATAATGAGGTGCTATGCTTTTATTATCTATTTAGATATACCTAAAAGTCTTGTTGAACCCCAATTGATAATCTAATTCAGCACTTAAATTTAATCGATTTAGATCTTAACATGTTCACATGCGTTTGATGACCAAAACTAGAACATCTGAATTAATTAAATGGTTCTGAATTTCTTAGGCAAAATTTGCTTCAAAAAATAAGTGATAAGTTATTCACTCATCACTTAATGTGATGTACAGTTAAATGTATCAGATTTAGTACATAATGATACACTAACTTCATGGATTCGGATTTCAGATTTTAGACTTAAATTTTATCAAATGCACAAGTGAGCTATCCCAACAAATTTGGAGACATACAGATTGTTCCCTTGTGGAGCAACACTTTCTATTCATGTTCATACCTGTTCTGTTCTTTTTATTTACAATTTAGCTACTTTATATATAATCTGAATCGCGTACCTTGTACAAACAACAATGAGAAGTTTGAAATTGTATGTTTTCCAAACTTGGATATAAACAATTTCAAGTTGATGACAGTACATGAATGCCATGATTCAAAGGCTAACTAATTTCATCTCTTTGCAGCTTTCGATAGCATCCTTGAGGCTCACCTCCAAAGGCATGAACTCAATGCCCAAACCTTTTACTTTCTCATTTGATACATCATATTTCAGCTGAATTAGGGGACTGCCATTAGAACATCTGCAAAAGATTAAAACCATTTCAGAACAGGAAAAAAAATGAAGTAAAAGTGAGAATGCAGGTATTGGATTGAACTCTTCAAAGTGTGGCAGTTTACTAATTGCTATCCAATGTTGCCAAGGTCCATCTTGCATTCTATTGGATTAGGAAACAGAGAAGAAGCTAATGATTCTTAACAGCAAAAACATCATGCATCAACTAGGATTAGGATTAAGGCCTACAAAATTATCAGAAATCAGTCCCTTGATACTACTAAAATGGTACAGAAGGATGCAGTATTCTTTATCATGTTGGGAAAGAAGCCAAAAGATGAGATACATTTTGGAGCTGTAAGCAATCAGCTAAAGCATGCAAAGACGCCAGTGTGGCCTAAGGGAGCAAGAAAACCCGACTCACTTATCTGGCAACTGGAGAGTTGGGAAGAGTTCAGTCAGAATCCTGATAAGCTCACAGCAGCCTGCAGTTCTCTCAACTACGCAATATCTTCCACTGGCAGAAGCGATTTCAAAGGCAACAATATGTGAATATGCAACATCTCTAACATCAATCCATGGTATAACCATATTAGGGAATGGGTCAATTCCTGCATTCGACAGTAAAAGGGATAACATCTCTTACCACATTGACGAGTATCATTACTTGTAAAGTCAGGATACTTAAAGAGATGTAAATAGTCAAATGTGACAAATTTCTATTTAACATGAAGTATTTCACTTCATTTTTCTGGACATTTTACAACCCAAAAACTATATAAAAGAAGAGGGAACGTGAGAAACCAGGTCAGGTAAATAACGCTGTAGTCTGAGAGAGTCTGCATGGGAAAATGATCAAGTCATGAACACCAAGCAGATTGGCGGGCAACTTACGCAAAATCTGCAGAGACTAGAGACCACAACGAACTAGTACTGAATAAAATGCTCAAACTGGTAACTCTATCCTGTAAGAAAGCTTTAGAAGGCACCACAACAAGCTCCAATTCCAATATCGTCTGCTATAAGAAGTCTTTCAACTACCAAACTGTCTTTCAAATGAAAAGCCTCCAAGTCCTGTGCGACTACCTCAAAGTAAATAATTCGTATAACTAAAGCAGATATTTTTTTTTAATTCATATTGAACTTCCAAAGCTTTGGCAGTGAAGATATGCTGACACAGATAAGTTCCAAAGAAGAATTTGGTAGCAAGCTCTTTAGAGAATATAATTGTATACCCAGCAACTAGACATATGCGCTCACCTGTTTGTATTCATGTGCATTACATAATCAAATAAAAGGAGTTGAAATGATTACATATGATGCCCAAATGCATACCTATTTTGTGCAATGTATATTTTTTCTGTAATACAAAATGAGCAGGCTTACAACTTCACCAGAGTCAACCAAGGCTTCTTTGTTTTAATTGTGTAGAAGAAACTTTCTGTAGATTGACTACTTAACAATATGATAAATTTCTTAACATACCATTTACTAGGCTCAAGATCACTTCTGCACTCAAAGTGGCAGAAGGCTGCAAGAAGGGACCGGTGACCATTCCTGGATTAATTGCAATCATGTCAATACCATGCTCCTTTGAGAAATCCCAAGCAGCATTCTCTGCCAAAATTTTTGATAGTTGATACCATAACTGGAAAGAGAGAACATATTTGGCAGCTTTAGTTGAGAGCATAATTCTTCAAGTGGGACATTAGAAAAAGTACTTTTTCTAGACTCTTGGGAGATCATCCAGTCACATTCTCTAAATCCTTCTACTCTGGAGAAATGGGGCTTATTTTAGAAGTATACATGGCTATAAACAGGGTTAATTTTTCTCCCTCCAGACAATGTCAGTTGATCGCATCAAATGATTATAATTATTGGCAGATTACTTGCTAAATTCACTGTTTTGATTTCTTAGCACTTTCAGTGACGTGATGTTTTCTTTGTGCATATGTCAATAAGCCTTCTCAAGCAAGCATTCCAATATTCATTCCATAGTAATATACTTTTTGGCTTCGAAGTAATCCCACACTTCTTTCATCTATAAAACACATTCTTTTGGTCTGCTATCAATCTGTTGCACGCTTTTAGCGTTTTGATTTTGGTGATGCCATCAAATAGTTAGCGATGCCATCAAATAGTTAGCAATGCTTGCAATAGGAAAGTTTCGTCTCTGTTGCTTCCTTTTGTTTTCTTTACTTTATCTTTTGTTAAGTATCTTCTTCTACTCACAAAGGCTGAGGTGCTTTTGCGATGGGTGATCATATACTTTTGGTAAGGGTTATTTTGTTAAGCCTTTCAAGAGAAGATGTGTTATCAGCGTGATGAATATCTAACTGTCAAATTACCATTACCAAACCAATTATTGCAAGTGCTTCAATACTTAAAGCCTTATTAGTGATACTACTATCTTTCATAAACAAATTGAATCGACCAGAAGAACTGTGTCAGCCAATCAGACAATTGGGCTGATTACCTTGGAATCTAACAAACAGCAAGCATTTCCTCAGGCAGTTTAACTGAAAATAGCAGATAGACACACCTTGTGCTCCTCACAGTATAACGGATCTGAAAACCAACTTTCATCAACTATGACACCGTCCTTTAATTCATCATTGTGTACAACTGCTGCAATAGAAGACGTTAAAATCACTCTTTTGATAGATGAAACTTTGGCACAAGACTGTAGCACATTCAGCGTTCCCTTCACTGCAGGATCCAATAGCTGTGCCTAAGAAGTTAACAGCAAAAAAAGGGGGGGGGGGATGAAGTCGTTACAGATTTGTGTAATTCATCAGCTCCATTATGCTCTAACCCATAGAAAAGGAGTGAAGTCATTGCCTAAGAAATTGTTATCAATACCATTTTATATTTAGTGTATGCATCAATACCAATTGTTGTCCTTTTTGCAACTTTTTCTGGGTGACAGCCTTTTTTACAGATATGGTTCATCCTAATTACTCATAAACACTTAATTAAGACTTGAAATTCTTGTAAGTTACTGGAGGAAATCCACAAAAAGAGAATCATAGAGACAGACTGGCAAGATGCTTTTTGAGTACTACCATTTTGCCGGTAGCATCCATGTGGCTGCTGAGAAACTAGAATACTCGCTCTCTTTTACACTTGAGACTTCTAGTACACAACATTTTTGCAAATAAGGAACATAATAGAACTAGACCATTTCAGTAACTAATTCGCCACATTAACAATTATATAAGCATCTGAAGAATTACTAATTTTAGAAGCCATATAGTTAATTAATAATAGTTAAAATTTGATCATCATTTACAATGTACCTGCGGATTGGTCACTGAAAGTTGAACAGGTGATGCAGCATGAAAAACGCCTTCACATCCATCAACTATTGCATCAAAGGATCCCTCTTCCAATAAGTTTGCCTGAAACAACTGAAGTCTTTCCTTGGCTCCATCCAGTGCCATCAAGAACTCTGTCTTTCTTGGATCATCTGTGTCATCATGCAAAAACAATCTACTAATAAAAGGGATGCCAACTTAGTCGAGTATTTACCCAAACCATTCGTTTGAACACTAAATTTGATACTTGAGAAGGTGTTGTGTCATGGGTGGAGCATAAGAAAAGGTTCTGAGAAGATGACTAAAAGCAGTAACGAGCATGGAAAGACTTACTGAGGTCACGAACGGAAGCTTTGACGGTATAACCACGCTCAAGCAACAGCTTAACTAGCCATGAAGCTATGTATCCCGAAGCTCCAGTCACGCACACCACCTTCCCTGCCGCGCTCATTTTTCCTTTTCAATGACTCTCTGTGTCTGCTAAATTTTCCAAAGTATTTTTGTGGGGAATGATGAATGCTTTAATCATGGATGCACTAACATGATATTAAACCACTGGTGTTTCTAGTTATTTATTATTTATTTACATGGTCGGTCGTGTCATAAGTTCAAGGAATAATTTCGGAAACCTCCCTTGAGGTCTCCACCAATTTCAAGAAGCTCTCCTTAGGTTTTAGAAATTACACTCACCTCCCTTGCTCTAACTTTTTGTGCTTCAAGATAGGTCCAATAGGCTACCAATTCCTTCAAATATTCTAAACTACCCTTTCTTCCAAAACTATAATAAGGAAAGATAAAAAGAGTTTTGCTGATTGCTTTCTTCCAACACCAAAACCAACAAACTCTTTTTGCCTAAAAGAAAAGTTTGGAAAAAAAAAATCCAACTATGATGATTGCCTTCTTCCAAGCAACACTACCACAAAAGCTAAGAAAGCACTCCAATTTGAATCAAAATCAATTCCAATAATTCTACACTTGAAACATCGCAGCCTGATTTTTGTCCAGTAGCCCTAGCTCCTAGCCTTCTTACACAAGTCAATTAAACCTGTCACTTGATGCTAAATTGGATAAAACTCCACCTCAAATTTTACCCTAAACTAGCACTTCATCAACAATCAATTGCACCTCTTTTCTCTTCCTCTCTTTGCATCCTCCTTTATATTTTTTTCAACTACCCATTTCTAAAGCCCATCCACTATTTCTTGACTTTTGACATCACCGAGTTTTATCACCCATAATCAACCAAAATTGGATAAATAGATGCAAAAAAAATCAAATCCATACACTTAGAATTAAAAGAAAAAAAAAAGGATGAGCCTAATCATGTTTGTAGCCTTAGGGGTAATAGAGTACTTTTGCAGCCGTAGGTGAGGTATGTGTAATTTTAAAAATATTAAGGAGCTCTTCATGAAATTGTCAAAAACCTCAAGGGAAGTTTATGAAATTATCCCTAGGTTCAATAGCCTATTATTTAGATGGAAAATTTGCCAAATTGGTCCCTAATATTTACCAAAAACACTTTTTTAGTCCCTAACATATAAAATCAGCCAAAATTGTCCTTCACATTTAAATTGTGATCCAATTTGGTCTTAATGCTCATTTTTGCTCCTTTCTCCGGCTAAAAATAGCACGCCCCTCTCACGTGGTCATATTTTCAAGGGCAAAAGTGGAAAACAAAAGCTTTACTCAACTGGCTAGTCAGTTACACTGTGTAGCAATTTGTTCACCAAGAGAGACAAAGAGAGAGAGAGATTCATCAGCTAGCGGCAGAATCTTATCATCATCATGTCCCCAATTGTAATCAGCAATACAATTCCTCTTTCAAAGTTGATAAGATTACTGCTATCATCATTATCATCATCGGCAATACCTACCTGATTTGAAATCTCCCAATCGATCCGTAATATCCCTCACATATGAAAACCTTTTCAGGATCAAAACAGCAATGGAAAAGGGAGATGGGCAGTGGTGCCAAGCAGAAGCAGCTACACAAGTGGAAAATCCACTTTGAGAAATCCCCAAAGCAAAAAATCCAACCTCCTCCGGAATTCGTCTGCCCCATCCCGACTCTCTCATGGTTGACCGCGTTATTGTCTCCTCCGGCCACTCCTTCGAGCGTAACTGCATCGATGCCTACAAGTCCCTCAACTTCAGGCCCACCCTCTCCGACAGCTCTGTTCCCGATTTCTCCACCCTCATCCCTAACCTCGCCCTCAAGTCCGCTGTTCTCAGCTGGTGCCATTTTACTCTCTTTACCCCTCCTCCCAAACCCTTTGATTTCTGTTCCGGTCATAACCTCATTTGTACCTTATTGCTCACTTCCCGTTCCCAACAGAAGCCTAATCATCAATTATCAAAGTTTTCTTCCCAAGAAACCGAGCTGACTCGGATGCCTAGTCAAGTTTCCGCCAGCTCCAAGGAATCCGTGACGGCCGCCACTGTCATCAACAGGCCCACCACTCCTCTACCTTTAACCACCCGCCCCTATTGTTGCTGCTCTTCTTCGTCTTCCTCAGATATTGAGTCCTTGTGTCACTCTAGCTCCCTCGAAGAAGACAAGTTCATGACCAAGCTCCGGAGCTCTCAAGTGTTCGAGCAAGAGGAGGCTCTGCTTTCCCTCCGAAAACTAACCTGGACCCAGGAGGAATCCCGGGTGAATCTCTACACTGCGTGTCTACTCTCGGCTCTCCGGCCTCTGATCACCTCCAAATATGCTTCTGTTCAGGTGAACTCAGTCACCGTTGTGGTGAACCTGTCCTTAGAGAGTCGAAGCAAGATAAAGATCGTGAGGTCAGGGATCGTCCCCAGTGGATCTGGGATTTGTGTTTTCCAATTTTACCCTTGAAAATATGACCACGTGAGAGGGGCGTGCTATTTTTAGCCGGAGAAAGGAGCAAAAATGAGCATTAGGACCAAATTGGATCACAATTTAAATGTGAAGGACAATTTTGGCTGATTTTATATGTTAGAGACTAAAAAAGTGTTTTTGGTAAATGTTAGGGACCAATTTGGCAAATTTCCCTATTTAGATTGTGTTAAGCTTGGCCACGTGGGATTAGTTCTTAGAGCACCCACAATGGTTTACACTCTTTGAAGTGTAATGCACATGCCACGTCAGCATTCCACTTTCTCCTCTTTTATTATACTCTCACTCATAATGGATTACACTTCACAAGATGTAATAACATGGGTCCACAATTAAATCAAATATTTATTTTAATAATGCATAACACATATTCCATTAATAAGTAAAGTAATTTTTTAAAAATAATTTTGTTATTTTAAAAAATAAATTATTAACTTTCATTAAATTTTTTACCTTTGAATTTTTTATTTTCTAAAAAATAATATTATTAGTTTCTAAGTTTGAACAATATTTCTTTTTCTATCTCTCAAAAATTTTTATAACTTGGTTTCGAATCCATGGCTGGATTTCACAACTTAGGTTCAAATCCATGGCCGGATTTCACAACTTCGTTTCCAATCCATGGCCGGATTTCATAGTTTGGTTTTGAATCCATGGCCGGATTTCATAGCTTGTGTCTAGTTACTCCATAAATGTACTATGCAAGTGATTAATATGATACAACACATATACAAAATTAAAAAATTACATTACTAACCATGAAATTAAAATTAAACTAAGGAATATTATACGTGGCTTTTAGGATGGAACATATATGCTCATGAATTTTAAGCTGCTGCTCGGACATGCCTGTGGCATCCTTCAATAGGATTTCATAATCACTTCAAAAATTATAATTGTCTAACTTATTTGCTAAGTTTTCCATAGCTTGCAGTTTTTCTTCGTTGTGTTGAATACGATGGAACTTGAGAGTCTGACATTGATTCTGTTGATGCAACATTTTCTTGTTGGTCGACGAAATCAAAATCCTTCCTTATCTCCGACGGAGTTTTTGAGCATCCACAACCCATACCAAGGTTATACTACCCCGATGTGTAGTGATTTCCCATATTTGGATTAAAATAAGTAGGTGGAGGATACATGAGAATTGGGTATGAAAATTTTGGTAGATTGTGGAAATTTGGTGGATAGTTGGAAATGGATAAATTTAGGGGATATACATAATTTTGCACATTTGTAGGAATACCAGAAAATGGGTAATTTGGAAAATTTTGGTGGTTTTGAGTTTGCGAGGAGGATGAATTTTCTATATTTGAAGCATTTAACATATTTGTGAGACTACTAAAATTTTCATCCATAATCACAAACTATTGAAATTTTAAAAATTTTTGCAAAGAGGTTGAGGAAAATGAATGAGAGAGTAAAAGAAATAATAGAGTAGGTAGTAAGATATGAAAAAAAAAAGGAATGTGTTGTATTTATATAGAGAATTAAAACATAACCATTGGAAAAAAATAAACGTTGCTAACTTTCCCTTACTGGTATAAATCTTGTCCGTTGTGCCTTCAAAAAAATTAGACTTTTAAAAAAATTGGTCTAAAGGCACTAGTCCACCCGTTACACATATCATTAGAATGATGCATGTAATGGAAATTACACGGCCACACATTGTGGCCGTGTAATGGACCCATGTTATAGCAGGTATTACACGCATCATTGTGGTCGTGTAATGGACTTATATCATTGTAGGTGTAGTCGTGTAATAGACTTATATCATTGTAGGTATTACACGCATCATTACACTCCATTGTGAATGCCCTTAGTGCCAGTAGGAGTGTCAGCGTTTGGGTTTTTGTGAGATAAGTCAATGCCTCGTTTGTCGTTGCATTGTGTTTTAGTTGGTCAAAAAAAGACCATTTCGGTTCCTTTAGAATTTTCATCAATTTAGTCCCTTATACGTATCAATCTCTACCAATTCTGTTCCTCATCTTTAAAAAATAAAGTTAATGTAAGACCTTTACCAAAAAATTCAAAAACGGGAACGGAAGAGGTCCAGCGTACAGCATATGCACAAATAAAATGACCATTTTGACCTCTTATCTTTGGGGTTGTGTTGATTAGTATTCTTGATATCCCACTGTCTACCAATGTAAGGTCTAATCTCTACAAAGTAAAACCGATGTAGAGCTTTTATTTGGAAATCAAAGAACTGTAATGGACTTGGTTCCAATGTAAACTCTAATCTCTATGATTTTTGGCTTGGAGTTTCCCAAAATCCTCTATTAGAGGTTTTAAATTCATGAAATTCCATTCGATGCCTTCAATATCAATATTATAGATGTTGTAAATGTAGAAATAAGGGCTAAACGGAACTTTATGAATTAATATGTTGATAATTGGGAATTTGGAAAAATCGTAAGCGGAAAATTGATGAAATAGCTATTTGAGTTTGTGGAAATTTTTTTATTCTGCTCCTTTAGTCTTAACAATACGTTTGCCATACACAAGACCGACTCATTAGCATTCTCAAATCTTTCATGAAAGAGATACAGTTTTAATTTCTAATGTTTGGCCTATATGTCAAATTCCTTATACTATATAAGAACGAGTTTAAGACTAAATTTCAACCGCAGGGGTGAGGCTATTTTGGGAATGTGAGGGTGTTTGAAGAGTTATTGGAACATTGAGTACAAGTCATTATAGCTTTAATTTCACTATAATTACTTATATAACCTTTCAGACATTTAAGGTTGGGGGCATGTTTGGTATGTTACAATGTTTGGTACCAAGTTGAGTATCAAGTACAACTGAATAAAGCTTGTATTTTGATAGAATTACATAAAAGTCCTTTTAATCATTTGTTATACTAACATCCAAGCCTTCCAATTTCCTGAAACCTTTCTCATCCGTTAAGGAATTAATTGGATGTTTACATAATTGGATTTTAATTACAATTAATTAACTTAATTATTATCTGAACAATCAATTATCATATTTATGTCCCCATGTTTAGCCGATACCCTTTCTTCTTTTTCGGTTTCACCTCTTTGATTTTATTATGGCTATTAAATATTTGGTGGAATACATAGCTTTTCCTTTAAATTGAGGTGAGTTCTTTGGATTTGTCTTCTTCGATTGTAGTTTTTTTTTCTGATGATTGGTTTATTCAAGAACTCCATATAGTTTGCCTTTTGATACTTCTAATTCCAAAAACTGACTAATTGTATTGTTTTTCTTAGTAGATCCCAGAGATTCTGTCTCTGGTCAAAGTACAATTTGAGATAATGTTGTCACTTTTTAAAATAATCAGAAAAGCAATTTTATCATCTTCTCCTCCTCAACTAAGGTATTATCTCTTTATTTAAGTCAAATAACCTTATTTCTTATGAACTTTCTCCTATTATTCTTGACTCCAGGGATCTGTTGACTACATTCCAGCAGTTATGGTTCAAGTAGTTATTTTTTCATGTAATATGATTTGGAATTCAGCTTGTGTTTATTTTAATTGGGAATTTTATGATTGTAAAATTTATTAACTTAGAATTTTGTACTTCATTGAAACTAAAAAAAAAATTAATCATGCTACATAGTGCTAAGATGTCATTTGCACTCTATTTGCTTTCCATGTTATGATCTCGTTTTTGTATTATACTGTTTATATAGTTTCAAATACAAAAAATTTGCTTTTTTATGCTATGTAAAAGAATTTGTAGTGGAACTTGATAAGTTTAAATGCTTTAGCTACAGTACCATTTTGATTGCATTGTATTAATTCATTTACTCATAATTGTATGTTGTACAATGATAAATAATGTTTCTTGATTTGATTGAAGCAACTATTATCCATTGTTCAAACGAGTCAATTAAGTAGAGATGTTATATTGGATACTTATACAAGTAAACATTAGAAAATATCATTAAGTAGTTTCTACCTATAGTTTGCAATTCGAATTCATATGAGGAATTTCTTTTGATTTTACTTACCATTTTCTACAATTTCAAATTTAGAAAATATTATTTGCACCAATTTTTTATAATCAAGATAGTTTCAATTCAAATCTTTAACAATTATGCAGATTTGAACTTATTTATGAGATTATAAAGAAATATCCCTAGCAAAAAACACCAAATCTGAATAGTTTCTACAAAACTTTGAAAAAGACCACTTAAGTTTCTTATCTATCTATCATTTTTGGGCATTATTATCTCTGTAAGAAACATGTGATTAAGTCGTATTATACCCACCAAATTATATAAATAGTTAGTCAAAAATAAAATTATTTTAGATTAGATTGGACGCAAAGTGATTGATGGATAAACTTGACTTGATAATTCAGGTTGAGCTTAAGTCGAGGGAGAAATCAGAAGCATTGCTTGAGGCATCTTTCACGAACATATATAGATTCGAGAGATGAAGGGTCCAATTGATACTTTAAAATGTTTTATCATCTTAGATAAGTTTTAGAAGAGACCTTTGGATACTTTTCAATTGCACTTCAAACATTCTTACATTTTCAAACTACCCTTATCTTTGCAGTTGAAATTCAAACATAACCTTTGATCACAACGGATTCTTATATAGTATAACGATAAGGATGTCTCATTGCACATTAATTTTATTGACTCACTATGTAACTTATGATTTTTCTATTAAAATCACATGATAAAATCATCATACTTCAGTTCCTATACTACAAAATATTAAATAATAATTATTAATTATCTTGAATCACAAGCACCAAATTCCAATGCGTCGCGTGGGCTGTCCCTCCCTAGTATTCCTTAATGTTTTGACCAAAACAAATTTAGTCCCCAAAGTTTTATTTTAGACAGATCAGGACACTTTGCAGAAATTTAAAAGTGACTAACAATCAAAATCAAATTGCTGCTTGTCAAAAGCTTTGATGTTTTATATTTGGTCCCTAATGTTTTAAGTTTCGATCAATATGGACTCTTATATTTTAAGTCGTTATAATTAGCATTTTAATATCACAAAATATTAATTAATTAAATATATGATATATGTGCTCCTAAATCTCTATAAATTTTCCAAAAACACTTTTATATCGGCACAATATCGCTGTTTAACCTAAAGAGTATCTCTTCATTGTGTAAGTTACAATTTGATAACAATATGCATATGACATATAAATAAAAATTAGTAAAAGAAAAGGAGAAAAAGTTATAGTTTTAATACATAATGTCATTAATTACCGCTACACAAATTCTTGCATGAGTAGAAAAAATATCTTCAAATAGTTGCGTTTAGTAATTGTGATTATGAAAAATAGTGAACATCAGTACATAAAGTGTTTTTTAGAAATTTTTGAAAAAATAGAGCTTATAATTTTTTGTCATTTCTACCTATTGAAATTCAATGCTCCAAATAATAAAGTTTTAGCTTTTTTTACTATTGTGTATCTTGATAATTTTATTGAATGATTCAAATAATTTTACAAAATATCAACTTCATCTCAAACTCAAATGAGAACCTTTTAATGTGGAAGAAAAAAGGACAATCAACCTAATTTTAATGGAGTATTTATTCCTTATATTTTTAAAGGGATATTTAATTAACTATTGAATGATCAATACAAGCAAAAAAATGATAAAACTCATTATTAATTAATTATTAAATAATGAAAAATAACATATATTGCCAAGTTTGAGACCAGCTATGGAAATGAGAAGAAGCCTATGAGAAATTACTGGAATGAATTAAAGAACGAAAAAAATTAATTATCCTTTGAATTTTTAACATAATTTTCATTCTAAAATCCTCAATATTGCTGTTTAAAATTTAAGAGACTATAATGATCCGAATTCGAAACTTTGGGGACCAAAAATGCAAACTCGAAGATGTTGATCCTCAAAGTTTGGGTTGTTGATCAATTTCATCCTTAAAGTTTCATCCAAAACACATTTCATCCTCAAAGTTACGTAATTTTGGCCAATTAAGGACAATTGACGGAAATTGGCAAATTTATTGTTAGAACCAACTGTAAAATCCAACAAAAAATGGGTAAAATCGAATAGAGCCACGTCTCACAGCAGACGCTAAACTACAAAGAGATCAGTCACCAAGGTCATGGCAAAACCTATGCAGAACCCCAGAAAAGTCAGTAGCTCTCTTTCCTATGTTATTGATCCCTCCATCTTGGACTTGGGATCGCGAAAAATCCAGATGGGGACAAAGGAAACCCATAACCAGGAGAAGGAGGCACTTGAGGCCCAGGGCTTAGTATCCCTGACTGAGCCATGGGAGAAAACGAGAAATTAGGAGTCATTGGAGGAGGGTGCTGAAAACCAGGAGAAAGCAATGGATACGGTGATCTAGGAGAAAACAAATTTAAGAAACCAGTTGGCGATGGCAAAAGAAACTGAGAAGTTGGGGAAGGCAAAAGTGGAGGTGGACCGTTTGTTCGGGGTGAAGGAAGAGAGGGTGGAGGACCATTCATCCTAGGAGATGGAAAAGGAGGAGGACCGTTCATCCGAGGAGATGGAAGTGGTGGAGGCATGTTCATTCTTGGAGATGGGAGAGGCGGCATATGCGGATTAGGAAGTAAACCAGAAGCAGATGGCTGAGCTTGATTTGGACCAGGACCTTGAGGTATTGACTGGGGAAAAGGTTGCCTTGGCCCTGAATCTATGATTGAATTTTGAAGGTATCGCTTGTAAGCTGATATAGGAGACTCAGCTGTGTTTGGCCAAGCATCACCAGGAGAGAAGGGTGGCAACATAGTTGGTGATGGTTGGCCATACTAGGGGAGAGGAGGTCTTGTGAAGTTGTTGTTGTATGGAACACTGGCTGGAGGCTGTGCGGGAGCTGGCACTGGTACAGGAGGCTGCATTGCCATAGGAGATCGATTTATTGGTGTCAAGGGCGGTGGCCGAATCTTCTGCAACCGCATACTTACAGGTTTGGGGGGATTTTGGGGAGGCCTAGGAGCAGGTGGTTCTTGATTATGCGAAGGTTAACTATTGCACTATGTTCCGAAAATCATTTTTATTAATATTATACACCTGAGGCTAAGGTTGCTGCCTGGCAGTATTAGTAAAATTGGGTTGGTGCATCGGACTCTTCTTTATGTTCTTCCCTATCTTGTTCACACCCAAATGATCCGTATGCCGATTCATCTGCCTATTGGTATTATCCATATCAACACCTCGAACCGACCAACAAATTCAAAATGGTGCAAGCTCAAATTTCTTTTCTTCTTCAGCTAGTGAATCTGTTGGTGTATTTTAATAAAATCTTAATTTTTTTTCCTTGACCAAATCTCTACAAGGTGTTATAATAATTTATTTGGAAGTTATTTGAATTATAATTGTGCGAGTTTCATTACAAGGAGTTATAATAATTTATTTGGGAGTTATGGGAATTATAATTGTGGGAGTTACAATGCATTTTGAATGGAGTTATTTGTACAATTATTTGAATTAGAGTTACAAATAAATTATTTGTTCAAATGAAGAATTACTGAGTCATTATGAGCCATTCAAATGTGAATTCATTTTTAGGTTACAAATTCTACCAATTAACTATAATTTAATATGCATAGAAAACCGTTATACATTGGACTTTCAATCTTTTTCTAAAGATTTTTGTAACCTATAAATAGTGAAGTTCTTTGGAGAATTTTATACACACTTCTCTCAACAACAGATCATTCAAAATACTATTTTCCTCACACTCATTTCTTTCTCCCTCATTCTATTTTCTTTGGGCAAAGTAAGATATTGGGAAGCTTCTACTTCTCTTGGTTGTGTAGATCAAAGGGAAGCAACAACTATAGAGTTGGGTTGTTGTATCCTGGAGGCGGCGCGCTAGACCTTCTGCATCGGTTTAAAAAATACCGTAGGGGCGCGTATCATCTTAAAGAGAGCGTTCAACGCGCCTCAACCCTACCAAACTTTTTAGTAGCTGTCAATTCAAGGTGATCGGATTGAAGATCAGAAGCTGTTCATCCAATAATTTTAAAATTTAGTTTGCGCATCAACCCATGCCAAAATAACTTTTGATGGTACAAATTATTTGCATTTATTAATGCAATATTGAGGTATGAGATTTTGTTAATTTCTTTGTTAAATCTTACCAGAGAAATTACTATTACTTATATGATTAATTTGGTCTAGAACCAACAATTTTAAGACGATAAGCCTCTTCACATAAGATAAGGTTATCGTTGCATGTTTTGCTTCTAAATAATCAAATCATAAAACTAACATAATCCCGACGATGAGAATCTTACATGGTGCATAACATAATTGGGACAAACTTTAATAAATAAGATATTTCATATGAATGGTCATAATTATAGACTGAAACTAGAAAGGATAATATCCATTGATTTTATGTGCTTTGGTGTCTGGTATCAATATTGTGTATGCACTTATAAATACTTCGCAATATATGCCCATTCTACTTGCTCCTATTTAAAAAAAAAAAAAACTTTATATTCAAGTTTTGAACTAGTTGTGAAATTGCTAAGTAATTTTAGATGTGTCCTGTTTATCTATGCACATGAAATCTAGTGACGAGGTTTTAATAATAAGTAATTGACTAAAGAATGCAATGCATTTTATTATTGCCTAATCGCATTCAAATTTAAAAGTTCATTACTTTAATGTGTACGATCTCATAGTTTTGAAGTATGCCTAAAAGACTTGTATATGAGTATTTTCTTGGTTTCGGTTTTCAACATGATTGCAAAAGAAAAAATTGCTGTACAAAAGTACAAGTCTTGTGACATTATAGTTCAAACAATTGTAAACCAGTTGGCCATCAACTTGAATTTAACTGCTGTCGAGATACACTAAACACGATGCATGTATAACTTGGAGTCAAGTTCAATTTCCAACTCTGCAGACAGCCTCATTTTAAACAATGATGATCTCAAAATATATGAATGACTTTGTAACTATTTAGTTGTTGAATGTGTGTGATTTTGAAAAAAAAAAAAGAGTCAAGATTCATGTTGATGTTAATGTGTGATTTGTACCCAATAAGATGGCTCTTATGCTTACGTACTACTTTGAGTGTATATCATTTTGAGTACCTAGAACACTGTTTCTGCACTATCTTAACATATGAACTCCATGAGTAGTCTTGAATGAATAATTGTTAGAAATAACGGGGGTATGTAATTACATGATAATATTGCATTCTTCAATTGAGTTCATGACTATGACACGTTGAAGAATAGTTCGTGTAATTTGAAATACTATGCAGATAAATATCTAAATAGTATCTGCAGAATTGAATGAATTATTTGTTAATGCTTTACCACTATGTGTTTATAAAAAAAAAATGTCAAATGTATTCTTTATGCTAATATACGGTACTTTATTGGTTATCAATATAAATTTCATCTTTTATTAGATTGTTTTGTGGCATATACTCCCAATGATTTTGTACAAGGTAATGTTGCCTAAAATTGTAATTGTTACCTCTGTTTTCAGTCTTAAATTAGTGAGTACTATTTTACAATTCCTTCTAGTTTGTTGAAAAAATTTAAACTTGGGAGGTTGTTAATTTTTGTGATAGTTAAAAGCTACTGAACAGTACTTCAAGCACTTGATATGGATTGGTTATGATAAATAGTGGGGGTGTCTAAATCCAATGGCTAATATAGAACGTGACTTTTAAATGCTATATGCATTTACTTTACCATCTTGGTACATACTTTGAAATTTGATTGTGAGATTATCTTGAGAATTATATTATGAGTTTCTTATTCCTTGGTTTGAGTGTGCAGATTAGTGATGACCAATAAATGATGCGTAATGCCAAGGTTTTAAAAACACGGTGGTAATAGAAGTGGTGAAAAAAAAATAAGGGTGATATCTTTTTAGTATAATTTTTGGATCTATTTTGACTCTTATTTTGAGTTGTACAGAGTAGCACTTACTAAAAAGTATGATCTGATGTGAAGGTATTCGAAATATTTTCTTGGTATTTTTGCAAAAGCAAAATTAACCATGAAGATTTTGAGAATGGTTTCTAGTGCACTACTAGATTACTGCCCATTGAGATAAAATTGAAAAATCGAATATGAGCAAATATATGCCTATATTATTTGGCAAATATAAATGGATGAGAAATTTTCTCACCAAATATTGGTTCAATATAGTTGAACCACTAAGAGAGATTATTTTAAAATAAATTCGGGGACATCGTATCTTTGCTATTTTATTGTGTAAAATCTCAAGCTTGAGTCAAAGATATGATACACATCAAGGGGAATGGGACTTGAGGCTAAAATTTTAAATTGGAACCATCTATGAGGATACAACTACCTAGGGAATGGAGATCCCAAGAACTAGGTCAGAGACAAACGAATCATAGAATGGTTTGGGTGAAAAGCATGCATATATTATAAAGTTGTTCAATCCCTTCCCATGGTGTAGAGCATGCTCGTGACTCTATGATGAAGGAAAGGTTAAGATTTGATATAAATCTTTTAATGAGTTCTATAGCCCTTTATGGGTGGAATGCCTTAGTCATAGGGGTATTCTTGATAGACTCACATATATGAGTGTGGAAGTAAAGGCTACTTCCTATGAGAATTTGGCTAATTCTCTAAAGCACTCATGAATCTGGGATAAAGCACAAGGCCGTAATATGCTGGCTTAAGAAGCTTGTTAATTAATATCTTGAATATCATGTGTGTGACATAATCTTACATATTTTAAAGTAGTCTTAGTTTCAAGGCTATAGTCCACTTTGACTCTAATATGGAGATTATGGAAACACTAAATGAAGGTTTCAAGGCAATGCCACTTTCATTATGCATGATGTTCTCACTTTGTCCAAATCTTTATTCTTCTCAAATTTTATTAAAATAAGTGGGGGAATGTTGGTGTATTTTAATAAAATCTTAATTTTTTTTCCTTGACCAAATCTTTACAAGGAGTTATAATAATTTATTTGGAAGTTATTTGAATTATAATTGTGGGAGCTTCATTACAAGGAGTTATAGTAATTTATTTGGGAGTTATGGGAATTATAATTGTGGGAGTTACAATGCATTTTGAATGGAGTTATTTGTACAATTATTTGAATTAGAGTTACAAATAAATTATTTGTTCAAATGAGGAATTATTGAGTCATTATGAGCCATTCAAATGTGAATTCATTTTTTGGTTACAAATTCTACCAATTAACTATAATTTAATATGCAAAGAAAACCGTTATACATTGGACTTTCAATCTTTTTCTAAAGGTTTTTGTAACCTATAAATAGTGAAGTTCTTTGGAGAATTTTATACACACTTCTCTCAACAAAAGATCATTCAAAATACTATTTTCCTCACACTCATTTCTTTCTCCCTCATTCTATTTTCTTTGGGCAAAGTAAGATATTGGGAAGCTTCTACTTCTCTTGGTTGTGCAGATCAAAGGGAAGCAACAACTATAGAGTTGGGTTGTTGTATCCTGGAGGCGGTGCACTAGACCTTCTGCATCGGTTTAAAAAATACCATAGGGGCACGTATCGTCTTAAAGAGAGCGTTCAACGCGCCTCAGCCCTACCGAACTTTTTAGTAGCTGTCAATTCAAGGTGATCGGATTGAAGATCAGAAGCTGTTCATCCAATAATTTTAAAATTTAGTTCGCGCATCAACCCATGCCAAAATAACTTTTGATGGTACAAATTATTTGCATTTATTAATGCAATATTGAGGTATGAGATTTTGTTAATTTCTTTGTTAAATCTTACCAGAGAAATTACTATTACTTATATGATTAATTTGGTCTAGAACCAACAATTTTAAGACGATAAGCCTCTTCACATAAGATAAGGTTATCGTTGCATGTTTTGCTTCTAAATAATCAAATCATAAAACTAACATAATCCCGACGATGAGAATCTTACATGGTGCATAACATAATCGGGACAAACTTTAATAAATAAGATATTTCATGTGAATGGTCATAATTATAGACTGAGACTAGAAAGAATAATATCCATTGATTTTTTGTGCTTTGGTGTCTGGTATCAATATTGTGTATGCGCTTATAAATACTTCGCAATATATGCCCATTCTACTTGCTCCTATTTAAAAAAAAAAAACTTTATATTCAAGTTTTGAACTAGTTGTGAAATTGCTAAGTAATTTTAGATGTGTCCTGTTTATCTATGCACATGAAATCTAGTGATGAGGTTTTAAGAATAAGTAATTGACTAAAGAATGCAATGCATTTTATTATTGCCTAATCGCATTCAAATTTAAAAGTTCATTACTTTAATGTGTACGATCTCATAGTTTTGAAGTATGCCTAAAAGACTTGTATATGAGTATTTTCTTGGTTTCGGTTTTCAACATGATTGCAAAAGAAAAAATTGCTGTACAAAAGTACAAGTCTTGTGACATTATAGTTCAAACAATTGTAAACCAGTTGGCCATCAACTTGAATTCAACTGCTGTCGAGATACACTAAACACGATGCATGTATAACTTGGAGTCAAGTTCAATTTCCAACTCTGCAGACAGCCTCATTTTAAACAATGATGATCTCAAAATATATGAATGACTTTGTAACTATTTAGTTGTTGAATGTGTGTGATTTTGAAAAAAAAAAAAGAGTCAAGATTCATGTTGATGTTAATGTGTGATTTGTACCCAATAAGATGGCTCTTATGCTTACGTACTACTTTGAGTGTATATCATTTTGAGTACCTAGAACACTGTTTCTGCACTATCTTAACATATGAACTCCATGAGTAGTCTTGAATGAATAATTGTTAGAAATAACGGGGGTATGTAATTACATGATAATATTGCATTCTTCAATTGAGTTCATGACTATGACACGTTGAAGAATAGTTCGTGTAATTTGAAATACTATGCAGATAAATATCTAAATAGTATCTGCAGAATTGAATGAATCATTTGTTAATGCTTTACCACTATGTGTTTATAAAAAAAAAATGTCAAATGTATTCTTTATGCTAATATACGGTACTTTATTGGTTATCAATATAAATTTCATCTTTTATTAGATTGTTTTGTGGCATATACTCCCAATGATTTTGTACAAGGTAATGTTGCCTAAAATTGTAATTGTTACCTCTGTTTTCAGTCTTAAATTAGTGAGTACTATTTTACAATTCCTTCTAGTTTGTTGAAAAAGTTTAAACTTGGGAGGTTGTTAATTTTTGTGATAGTTAAAAGCTACTGAACAGTACTCCAAGCACTTGATATGGATTGGTTATGATAAATAGTGGGGGTGTCTAAATCCATTGGCTAATATAGAACGTGACTTTTAAATGCTATATGCATTTACTTTACCATCTTGGTACATACTTTGAAATTTGATTGTGAGATTATCTTGAGAATTATATTATGAGTTTCTTATTCCTTGGTTTGAGTGTGCAGATTAGTGGTGACCAATAAATGATGCGTAATGCCAAGGTTTTAAAAACACGGTGGTAATAGAAGTGGTGAAAAAAAAAATAAGGGTGATTTTGATGATGTTTTTACAGGGATGAAGATTAAGACAGACACACCTCTTGCCAAGAAGGCACGAGGAGTTATGGAATTTTTGCTGATGAATCATTCGTTGGATTGCCCAATTTGTGATCAAGGTTGGGAATGTGGCTCCATTTTTTGTTGGGTTTACAGTTGGTTCTAACGATAAATTTGCCAATTCCTGTAAATTGTCCTTAATTGGCCAAAATTACGTAACTTTAAGGATGAAATGTGTTTTGGGTGAAACTTTGAGGATGAAATTGGTCAACAACCCAAACTTTGAGGATGAAAAGTGCATTTTTCCCATTGTTTTAAGTGTGCCTAAAATTTGAAAATTTTGACTAGTACCAATTTGTTTTGGTCAAAGCATTAGGGATCAATTAAGCACACAAGCCAAACATTAGGGACTAAATGCCATTTTTCCAATCTTCTATTAAAAGTTGTACATTGACTTTATTTTATGGAGTTATGGTATAAATGAGTAGGCGATGATACTTATAATGGATTAAATTGGATATTGTTTCAGAGATAAGAGAGTTATAAAATGGTAATGTTTAATGTGTCATGTACGTGACTAATCTTGTTTGAATTTTCTAATATTCCATTAGAGATCCTACATTAACTTTATTTCAAAAAATGGGGGTCTAATATAAGAGACCAAAAATTGACCAACACCCTAAATATAAGAGATCAAAAAGGTCATTTTCTGTTATAAATTAGTGTAGCCTCTGTTTTTGAGTAATAAGAGTTGTTCCCTTGCCTCGTTGCCAATTTCTCCTGAGAATTTTCTTATGGGTCTATTTTATTGATTGATTTGGGTCCATCAGAATTGACAGCAATCTGTTCTATGATTTCAGCAAAGTCATCAAAATTTGGTCGAAGTACTTTATTACGATCTGAGTGCCGAGGGAAAATTGCAAGAAATGTCCTCTCACATTTTGCAGTTTGACATTCAAGTCTCTCAAAAAATTGAAAATTACTTGTTTGGTCGCAATCTCTAGTTGAGACCACATTTTTGTTGGAAAGCATCACAGAACCTAACAACATATGGACTTTAAAGGGGCAAAAGTCAGTTAAAGATTTTAAATCCCCAGACGACCCGACACATTTTGCCAATCCAAAAACAACTTACAATCTATTTCAACCTCTTCATTTGACAAGGAGGTAAGGAAATGACCTAGCAAATTGGGTAAGTGAAGGATTTCACGAAACAGCTTAGTAGCCGTTTGGTTCAAATTCCACAATCACAATCACTATCATAGGGTGGTCAGTAACAATGGGTTTTGATGAAAGCCCATAATGTAATTGCTAATATGGAATGAATTTTACAATTTATTATTTTTATTTTTCATTATTTCTTTTTTTCTTTTCTTTTTTTATTTGTTGAAACCAGCACAAACGGTGGATTTTATTTTCTTATTTTTACATTTACGGAGAATAAGATGGGTATTTTTAAATTTAAGGAGAATAAGATGGGTAGTTAAGATGATTCCCTAGTGAGAGATAGTTAATCAAAAAATCCATTGAAGAGGCTTATCATTCCCATTCATTTATTCCCATTGACCCTGTGCAAATATCATGTATAGGTATAATTGAATTTAAAACCCATAATAGGCGTTGAAACCCACTTACCAAACACCCCCTAACTATTGGCAAGATTTACTTGTTTTTTGTTTGCTACTCTCGATCCGATGAAGGGATCAGATTGATTAAATAGGTTTTAGGATTGGAAGGAGGAGGGGGGGAGGGGATGGATTAGATGGTATCAGAGGAGGGAGTGTAAGTGAGATGCTTTGCATTCGAGACCTCCCAATTATACTAAAAATAAAAAAAATAAAAAAGTTGTTGGATCGGCTCAAATGAATGAGTTAGATAGGGGAAAAAAAATTGTAGGATCGACTCAAATAAATGGGTCACCTAGGTGACTTTTTTGACGTTTTTGCTCTCTTAAAGTTGATACCTAATTTGTGCTCCGATCTATTGAGAGCCCATTTAAATACTTGGCCCAATTTGAAACTGGCATTGGATTTGGTCAAGATTACAATCCAAACTTGAGCCTTGTTTAGATATATTTTTTTAATTATCTTTTCAACTCATATATACTAAATCGTTATATTACATTTATTTAATTTTTTTTTAAAAATTTCTAAAAATAACAATCCAAACGGCCTCTTGATTTTAGTATGAATTAAAGGAAGGATCCATACTTTCTTGTTTCTTTGCTCTCTCACCTCTCTCCATACCTTTTCCATTCTCAACTGTTACACACAAGATTTGAGCTTTAAACGTAATAGTGAGAAAGATTCTAATAACCCCTCTCCTGCCTAGCCACTAGGCCACCCTAGTGGTTCCATACTTATTTATCTGTTGCATTTATTGGGAAACGGGTTTACCTTCCCTTAGAAGAGATAGAGAACCTTGGGTGGGTCAATTAAGGAATAACCCTTGCCCCGGCACCCTGACTCAGCCTTGCTCTCTGCCACCCTAAGAGTTAACAATGAGAGTGCGAGGACCTTGGAATGGAATCACAGAGAGAGCTCAATGGGGACTGATCGAGGTGCATGAAGTGCAAATCTAAATAAAGTAGCTGGTATGGTTAAGGGTGTGTCCAAGTTTGTTAGATTATTTTAACGAATTTGAAATTATGTTTAAACTTTACTTATTTACTTTTCGAATTGAACTTGAATGAATTTTTATTGAGTCGAACTCAAGTCAAGTTTGAGTAATTTGAGTATTTTGCATGTAAAATTTCACTTTTTATACTAATTAAATTGAGTTTGAACCGAATTTGAAAGTTTATTAAACACAAAATACTGTTTAAATTTGGTTTATTTAGTTAACGAATCAAACTCGAATCGAACTTGACTTGAACTAGCTTTTATCAAGATGAACTCAATTGGAGTATTAAGTAATTTAATTCATATTTCAATTCTAATTGTGGCATGGCATATATACACTATTTTGTTTGATAGTAGTGGATACGCATGTCAATCGATATTTTTTCAAATGCATGCATGGTTTTATAAATAGCGATGACCAAGCATTTAGAGGGAACTTTTCACTCTTTGGGCACACATGAGGAAGATAGACCGCCATTCCCTATTGGATCCCATTTCTTGCCTCACTTGCATCCAATTAGAGATTTTTAGACTCTCCCTTAATTTCTTTGATATGGTTCTATTGTTATTCGAGATTTTAAATTTTGAAAATTCAAAATTTGATCATCATTTAAAATGTACCTGCGGATTGCTCACTGAAAGTTGAACTGGAGATGCAGTATGCAAAACACCATCACATCCATCAACTATTGCAACAAAGGATCCCTCTTCTAGTAAGTTTGCCTGAAACAAGTGAAGTCTTTCCTTGGCTCCATCAAGTGCCATCAAGAATTCTGTCTTTTTTGGATCATCTATGCCATCATGCAAAACCAACCACTCAAGGGATGCCAATTTTTGTGACACATTCACCGAAACGATGATTTGACATTGAACATAAATCAGTACAAATTTCATCCACAATAAGCAACTGAGATTTACGCCCTCTTTTATCATTAATTAGGCCATGGTGCAGTAATTTTTACTAGTTCCTCAAGAAAGAATTTGAAGTCAAGAGTGACGTACTGAGGTCACGAACGGAAGCTTTGACGGTATAACTGCGATGAAGCAAGAACTTGATCAACCATAAAGCAACAACATTAGCAAATGTGAGTTATGAGAGATTATATTAGCAAATGTGATTAAGTGATTGGAGCGAAAATTAATTTTTTAAGGACAAAATAGCAAGTTCAAAGAAATGATATAAACTATTTATCCCAACTGCCACCTCTCTCCCTTTACTATTGTATATAGATATAGATAATGGTTGGTTAGTTAATTTGATGTGCTTAATCCTTAGTTAGGTAGGAAAGCATATAGTAACATGTATCATTTTACATCATAAACACACATTTAAAGATAAGAATAAAATACAATAAGCTGAGAACATCCATTAAGCTAAACAGGTATAGAAATAGCTGCAGCGGCTAGCTAACCGGGAGATCTAACTCTACACACTCAATAATGTAAACATATCCAAGCACCACAATTATCTGTACAATTCTATTAGGTTACAGAATATTAATTTGTCCACAAATGCCAGATCGACCTGAACGATAGCAGGTGATTGAGCAAATTAACTACAAAAAATTTTTTTCTCATGCCGTAGCTCATGTCACGCAAACCACCTTCTCTGCTCCACTCATTCTGGCTCTTTTTCCTTCATATAAAATCAAGAGCAATGCGAGCAAGGAAGCCCGGATATGGCCCATCCCAAAAGGCAAAAGCACAAACAATTCAAACAACTTGTTTAGTGGATCAAGTATGCTTTGATCATTGATCCCACTAACTGATTAAAATCTACTCTAATGAAATTACAGCAATGTTATCCTTGATCTCAGCATAGTAATCAAAATTTTGCCACATTAGCTTATCCAAAATGTTTTTCGAAATGAAAACTGGAAGAAAACTATTATATTTGTACATCTTAGTATTTTAACATGCTTCAATTTGTATGTGAAAGACCAAAAAAAGGTTAATTCATAATTGTGAAACAATGTTAGAGTTGACCATCTTCCAACATCCAGTAAACCGACTACAAGTATAATTAGTACTCTTCTAAAGTTATGAAGACAACAAAATAATCGACCAGACAAAAAAACATGCATTTAGTTTATGTAGAAAAGAAGTTGAACAACTAAGCAAACTGCCTAATTCCATGCTTTCCATGAAAAAGCAAAAAGTTATGGAATAGTGCATTACCAATACGTGCCGTGATAGTCACAATAATAAAGAAAATGACACAAAAACCAAATGTTTCATATAGGACTTAACCGAATTCTAGAAAAGAAAATAGAAAAAATGCAAATTAAGCTAGTTATTTTTTGGGATAATTTTAGAAACCTCCCTTGAGGTTTCTTACAATTTCACTCAACTCCCCTTAAGTTTAAGAAATTATACTTACCTCCCTTGGCATAATAAAATACCTATAATACCCTCCATTTGGTAGACAATTCTAAATTTAAGGCAATAGATTTACAAAACCCAAAAAAAATTATTTTTCTGTCTCTTGTCTACTTTCGCTCCTTTCTTTTATAGTTAATATACTGCTATACCTTTTTTTTATTGTCTTCAGTTTTGTGGATATTAGCAAATTGAAATTACAAAATTAATAGAGAGAGTAGATTATGTATCAAACTAAAAGGCAATGAAGAGACTCGCAATGATAGAGAAATAAATAATAAAATTGATGATTGAAATAGGAAGAAGAACTAAAGATGTGAAATTTGTCATATTTTATTTGTTGTCATGAAAAACTTTTATAAAATGTCAATAATTACATAAGGATTTCTTTCATTAGATTGGAAATTCTTAGTTATGATTTTATTGTGGAGGTAGAATTTATTCTCTACTTTTAAAATATTAATATTTTAAAGACCATAAGAAGGTTGTAATGGTGGCTCTAGGTCAGATTAGCTTGTATTGAAAAGATATTTGAGCATTGAGATAATGGGAGGTGTGTCTCTGTATGAGTTTTTTTTTCACGTGGCAAGTACTAATATTGTATATGCAATTTGGAATCTTTTGAATGATTATTTGAATTTGGAACTTATGATTGGATGGTTGTTAAGGATTAAACTTGTTGATTTGTGCAAAGTGTGGAAGAAAATGATTAAGCGTACCATATTTTGCTTTCTTAGTTTTGTACAAAAGGGCAATTTAGGATTTTTGAGAGAAAATCTAACTTGTTGGACCTATATTGTTATACAAACAGTAAAAGTAGGGGAGGTATGTGTAATTTTTAAAACTTGAAGGGGAGCTCTTTGTAATTATTAAAAACCTCAGGGGAGGTTTGTGAAATTGTCCCTTATTTTTTATCATGTCCATTTTTCATTTATCATCGGGAAAAAAAAGAGCAGATAAAACACAGCCACGTGAATATGAAATTTCAGAAAATAAAGGGGAAAAGAATAGTAGTTTCACAGAGGTTTTTTGTTGAAGAAAGCAGGAAACTACAAGTTCGGCACCAACGGCACCCCAAGCTGCAAAGTCTCCTCTTCCTTTCTTCTGCGGGATTTGATTGCTAAATAATATGAATTATTTTCTGGGATGTTTCTGGTTGAATGTAAAGAAAGGAAAGATAAGAAAATTGTGATGATAAAAGCCATGAACAAAACAGTGGAGGAGCCTTGACAATGATGATGGCGAATGTTTTTCATTTTATTATTATGGTGACTAAATGATTGGTGGAGAATATGGGGATAAAAAAATGGATTTTATTTTGGTATTCTTGGAATGATACGGTGGTGATGATGGAAACTTGACGGAGAAGAAAGTGGTTGGTGGATTAAGAGGAGTTGGCTAGACTAATTAAGCCGTTGAATGTGGTTAAAAATACTAGTAATTTATACTGGTAGCCAGGATGTTGTTTTCTAGCTCATGATAATGTCATGTATTTCATTGAATAATGTCATCAGGGTAAGGTTGAAATGGCATTGCTTGATCTTTCTTATTTTTATATATTTGTTTATTGGGTGAGGCTAAATCGACCTCCACAATCTAAACCCATACCCTTATCATTAAGTTGATAAAAAGGCCCATAGTATTTATGGGGTTTGTTCGAAACATTTTCAATAAAATATTAGCCTTTTTTTTTTGCTGAAAATAGATGGTGCTAATTCGGACTTAAAATTTACATAATTAGGAATAGTCTTAAAATTTTTGACATTTTTTTCATGCACTTTGATGACATCTAATTTTTTCCCCTTATTTGGCAGAGAGAATGTTTTCATCCCTTTTTATCATGTAAGAGGAGATGAGAGATGTTTTTAATTGTGTTAAGAAAATATTTTTATCTTTTTGGCATGTTGCACCTCAAAGTTGATTGAAGTATAGTTTTAGAGAACACTAACGAATCAATAATTAGAATGATAGTATCAAACAATTTCAATTAATTAAAATTTACAATTGATTTTTTAAACATCTCTTATTGTATTAAAAAAAACATGTTTTGCATTAAAAAAGTTTCTATCGAATTCCTACGGACTTTTCTGTCATCTTAATACTATGGGTGTGGATGCAGATTGATGGGATATGAATTTAGCCCCAGCCTTATTTATTTGTTGAAATGGGGAAGTTTTTTGATCGTAGGGCAGTGTTTGGTGATTAAATATTACCATTTAATGGTTGGCGGATATTGCCATTCAAAGTCTTGTATGTGAATAAATATCACAAATCTCATTTTCTGCATCCAATAACTCATGTTCTTCACTACATTCGGATTTTGTCCGGTCACTTTTCCTTTCTTTACTTTCGTTCCTTCTAGTAGTTTTTAACAATATTGTATATAGGAAAATCCTTGATAAAAGAATTAAAACAAATATTTGTTTCGATCGCTGCATAAAAGATGTTATATGCTCTATTCCTTTCAAAGATCAAAAGATGAAATTGAGGCCATGGTCAATGATCAAGTACTATGCTTGATCATCTGCTCGGCTAGCTAGTTTGAATTCCAACGCTTTAAAGGAACATCAGTGCACCTATATTGTTGTTAGATTATAATGAAATTACAGCTAATGTCCAAAATACTAGTTTGGACTAGTTGAATTGGCAGGTCTAGTCCAAAATATAAAAACACTAGTGCCTAGGGGTATGCCTAAGACTCCCAAAATGCCCCAAAAGAAACCACCTCCTACTGTACATGGAAAATGTAGGAAAAGAGGACAAGGGAGGAAATGATGAGACAGAATGAAGAAAGGAAATGACAGCACGGGAAGGTGGAGGACAAAGAGGGGGCGCATAAAGGTGGAGGAGTAAAGAGTAGAGGAGGAAGCAAAGAAGAGAACAAAGATGAGGAGGTGGTGGTGGTGGAGTGGGGTGGGTTTTTGGGGGTCGGGGGGGGAGGTGTTGAAGGAGTACAGCGCGATAGGTTATATAGGGGAAGAGAAAATAAATGATGATTAAAACCCCATTTGAAGTTGTGATATTTTATACTGAAAAACCCTATCATTTCATAAAATTAAAAGTGAAATTTTTGGTATTAAAAGCACTTTTGAAAAAAGCTAAAATTTGGTGCTTTTACAATAGTTTTTGTGGTTTAAAATATGTAACATTAAATTTAATCACTCCATTCTATATTATGAACTAAATAAAGAGATAAATACATTTAAAAATTTTCAAATTATATATTATTTAATACAATAAATACTTATTGAATTATATGTCTGAACAATATACTTAAAAAAACTGAAGGACTTAATACGTACTTTTATTAAAAGCTCTATTAGTGAAATATTTTTCAATAAACTATCACAACTCCAAACGGCAAGTTTTAGATTTTTGTGGTAATGTTTTGCTAGTAAGAGCCCAAAAGTTTTCAAATTTTTAGAATTTTCCCCTTCTTTCCTAATAATTATCATTTAGTTGTTCTAGCTTCCTAATAATATAATTGAACCCTATGTTATGAAAAATTTCCACAATTCCTTTAACTACGTTCATGTTTCCCTTCAAGGTAACCATTAACTCAGTTAGATAATTTGCTTTATAATGTAATTTTATAAAATTTATAACACTTTCTTATACTATTCCTATTATTACAATTTTTAAAAATTCAGAAGGCTTACATCCAACTTCTCAAGACGCCTTTTAAACCATGCTCTCTTCCTAGCTCAAATGGGTTGGAGGTTAAATAGGATTTGCTACTAGCTAATTCCTTTTTCTTCAAAATGTAGTTTTGTTCTTCTTGTAGGAAGCAGGTTAAAAGTTGATTAAAACCGTTTCCCTGAGGTTGCGTTTGGATTGAGAGATTTGATGAAAGATTTAAATTTTTTTAAAAAAAATTCCTCTAGTTGTTTAGATTACTGAGGAGTCATTTGAATTCATAAATCATCAATTATTCTAATATCTAAGATGTATTTTGATAATTGGTGAATTACAAATCCAAAAACTTCTTAAGCAATTCAAACTAGTAGAACGATTTGGGTGAATTTCAAATTCTTCATCAAATTACTAAATCCAAACAAAGCCTGAGAGAATTTAGCTGAAAAAGATCTCTAAGACTATTTAATTCCTAGAAGCAAATTTGTAAAAAAAAAAAAAAAAAAAAAGACCATTTTTGGCATTTTTTTTGTTTTATTTTTTTGCATAAGTGAGAGGTCTTGAACACCCAATCCATTCCTCCCTTTGGCAATTTATTATTATTATTATTATTATTATTATTATAGCTTTGTTTTTTTCTTATTATAGCTTATATTGGTAATTTTCTAAAAGTTTTGAATGTAATTGGTGTATACATCTTAATAACATAACCTGTGGAGATTGATTCTTCCAAATATACCGTCTTTCCTCAAATATTTCTCAACTAAAATCATATCATTGTATCCAATTGATACAACCTTAAGCAACTAACTTGTCAAAAGTAATTTTTTTTTACAATTAGAGGGAGTAGGACGGTGGTTGTAACCCGTACCATGCAATTAAAAAAAAATTCGAGGGTGTGACGTTGAGTAGGTATTATAAATAGTAAAAATAGAAATCAAGAGGACCAAAGGCAGGAGTAGTTGGATTCTTCCTTTTGGTTCAATCTTAAACGATTGGAATCAGTCTTTTATTATTATTTTCTGACATATAAAAAAAGAAAAAGAATTGAATTCTTCGTTCATTGATGTCCAACAGATTTTAATAGACTTATTTTTTACCCGAGACAAATAAAACCCTCACATTTTTTTTAATAGATGTACTAGGGGAGGCAACTTTTGACATGACACGACAGTACGATTCGAACATGATCCAAAATTAATAGGTTTTAGCATGACCTGGACATTACTTGGTGATTATTGGTTTAACTTGTTAGTGATACGAATGTAAGTGGGTTGGGTTGGATCAACCCGCGGATTGACACGCTAACCTGATAAAATGCTTACTTTATGATAATAATTAAACAATTTTGAGGCCATTTTGAGTATTTAATAAAAACTAACAATGATTCAATTAGAAATTTTAAAAAATCATATGTCTTATATCTCATCATATATGGAACTATCTAACCATATTTCTAATTGGTTGATTGGATCTCATTTTTTAGAGAGTTTTTGGAGAAAAAAAATACTTTAGTACTTTTTAGGAAATGATATATGTGAGATAAAAGATGATTGAAAAATGTGTAGAAGAAATATTCACAGAAAATGGAGAAAATTTTCAAAAAAATAGCAATTCAAACAAGATTGACTTCACAACTTATATTATGCTTAGCAAGCTTCATTAGCTATTATTTTTTTTTGAATGTTTTGAAAACTTTAAATTTTGTATTGACAATGTATTTCAAAAAATTTATTGTGTGTTTTAACAACAATAACATTGAATTGATTGCAAGATCAAATGAGCAAAACTAAATGATAAAATGCTATAGTATTTCTAGCATTGGTCAGTAGGTAGATTTGGCAAAATAATGCATCACATCAAAACAATTTTAATCATATAGAGTATTTAATTGGTTATGCTAGTTCGGTTGAATCAACCTGCTGATAAACAGGTCATGACACGGGACAATACGATAATCTAATGGATTTGGTTAATGTTGAGATTTTTTTATACGAACACGATAGCAACACAAAAACGAAAAATACACAAGACGACCCATTGCCATCCCCAAAATATACCAATACTTGGGGTAAATAACCTCAAATATACGGTGTAGGAATGAAAAAGCACTATGTTATGTTTTCACGTCATATATTCTTACTCAGAAGCCAATTGATTTTGAAACGTTAAATCTAGCTTGGTATGCTAAAGCTTAAATTATCCCACAAAAAAAAAAAAAAAAATGCATACACGACTATTAATATCTGCCTTACTAATCATACAGATCTTGTAATCTCGAAAACAATCATAAAGTATTCTGCACTCAAATACATTGACATTGGTGCTGATCCTATTTTAAAACTGCACTCATTTTGTAACAAGCAATAAGTCAATTTGTACAAATGAGTTTGACAATGACTAGGGCAAAAATTTATTTTTGGAATGACGTGACCTTTATTTCTGTTTTAGTGTGACCAAAAATTTTGTTTAAGCATTAGAATTTTTCAAAGCACAAAAAAGATTACAATAAAATTTGAGGAAATGGTCAATAATGAGGCGCTATGTTTTTATTATCTGTTCAGATATACCAAAAAGTCTTTCTGATTAAGTGGACTATCCCAATAAATTCCGAGACATAATTACAGATTGTTTCCTTGCGGAGGGCGCCCTGCCTATTCATGCTCGTAACAGTTCTGTCCTTTTTGTTTACATTTTAGCAACTTTATATATAATCTCCATCGCGTACCTTGTACAAACAAGAATAAAAAGTTTGAAATTGTATGTTTTCCAAACTTGGATATAAACAATTTCAAGTTGATGACAGTACATGAATGCCATGATTCAAAGGCTAACTAATTTCATCTCTTTGAAGCTTTCGATAGCATCCTTGAGGCTCACCTCCAAAGGCACGAACTCAATGCCCAAACCTTTTACTTTCTCATTTGATACATCATATTTCAGCTGAATTAGGGGACTGCCATTAGAACATCTGCAAAAGATTAAAACCATTTCAGAACAGGAAAAAAAATGAAGTAAAAGTGAGAATGCAGGTATTGGATTGAACTCTTCAAAGTGTGGCAGTTTACTAATTGCTATCCAATGTTGCCAAGGTCCATCTTGCATTCTATTGGATTAGGAAACAGAGAAGAAGCTAATGATTCTTAACAGCAAAAACATCATGCATCAACTAGGATTAGGATTAAGGCCTACAAAATTATCAGAAATCAGTCCCTTGATACTACTAAAATGGTACAGAAGGATGCAGTATTCTTTATCATGTTGGGAAAGAAGCCAAAAGATGAGATACATTTTGGAGCTGTAAGCAATCAGCTAAAGCATGCAAAGACGCCAGTGTGGCCTAAGGGAGCAAGAAAACCCGACTCACTTATCTGGCAACTGGAGAGTTGGGAAGAGTTCAGTCAGAATCCTGATAAGCTCACAGCAGCCTGCAGTTCTCTCAACTACGCAATATCTTCCACTGGCAGAAGCGATTTCAAAGGCAACAATATGTGAATATGCAACATCTCTAACATCAATCCATGGTATAACCATATTAGGGAATGGGTCAATTCCTGCATTCGACAGTAAAAGGGATAACATCTCTTACCACATTGACGAGTATCATTACTTGTAAAGTCAGGATACTTAAAGAGATGTAAATAGTCAAATGTGACAAATTTCTATTTAACATGAAGTATTTCACTTCATTTTTCTGGACATTTTACAACCCAAAAACTATATAAAAGAAGAGGGAACGTGAGAAACCAGGTCAGGTAAATAACGCTGTAGTCTGAGAGAGTCTGCATGGGAAAATGATCAAGTCATGAACACCAAGCAGATTGGCGGGCAACTTACGCAAAATCTGCAGAGACTAGAGACCACAACGAACTAGTACTGAATAAAATGCTCAAACTGGTAACTCTATCCTGTAAGAAAGCTTTAGAAGGCACCACAACAAGCTCCAATTCCAATATCGTCTGCTATAAGAAGTCTTTCAACTACCAAACTGTCTTTCAAATGAAAAGCCTCCAAGTCCTGTGCGACTACCTCAAAGTAAATAATTCGTATAACTAAAGCAGATATTTTTTTTTAATTCATATTGAACTTCCAAAGCTTTGGCAGTGAAGATATGCTGACACAGATAAGTTCCAAAGAAGAATTTGGTAGCAAGCTCTTTAGAGAATATAATTGTATACCCAGCAACTAGACATATGCGCTCACCTGTTTGTATTCATGTGCATTACATAATCAAATAAAAGGAGTTGAAATGATTACATATGATGCCCAAATGCATACCTATTTTGTGCAATGTATATTTTTTCTGTAATACAAAATGAGCAGGCTTACAACTTCACCAGAGTCAACCAAGGCTTCTTTGTTTTAATTGTGTAGAAGAAACTTTCTGTAGATTGACTACTTAACAATATGATAAATTTCTTAACATACCATTTACTAGGCTCAAGATCACTTCTGCACTCAAAGTGGCAGAAGGCTGCAAGAAGGGACCGGTGACCATTCCTGGATTAATTGCAATCATGTCAATACCATGCTCCTTTGAGAAATCCCAAGCAGCATTCTCTGCCAAAATTTTTGATAGTTGATACCATAACTGGAAAGAGAGAACATATTTGGCAGCTTTAGTTGAGAGCATAATTCTTCAAGTGGGACATTAGAAAAAGTACTTTTTCTAGACTCTTGGGAGATCATCCAGTCACATTCTCTAAATCCTTCTACTCTGGAGAAATGGGGCTTATTTTAGAAGTATACATGGCTATAAACAGGGTTAATTTTTCTCCCTCCAGACAATGTCAGTTGATCGCATCAAATGATTATAATTATTGGCAGATTACTTGCTAAATTCACTGTTTTGATTTCTTAGCACTTTCAGTGACGTGATGTTTTCTTTGTGCATATGTCAATAAGCCTTCTCAAGCAAGCATTCCAATATTCATTCCATAGTAATATACTTTTTGGCTTCGAAGTAATCCCACACTTCTTTCATCTATAAAACACATTCTTTTGGTCTGCTATCAATCTGTTGCACGCTATTAGTGTTTTGATTTTGTAGCACATTCAGTGTTCCCTTCACTGCAGGATCCAATAGCTGTGCCTAAGAAATTAACAGAAAAAAAAAGTGAATGAAGTCGTTGCAATGTGGGTAATTCATCAGCTCCATTATGCTCTAACCCATAAAAAAGAAGTGAAGTCATTGCCTAAGAAATTGTTATCAATACCATTTTATATATAATGTATGCATCACACTCTTGAGCCTATACTAGTTCTAATGTTATCCAATTGTTGTCCTTTTTTGAACTTTTTTCTGGATGACAGCTTATTTTACAGATATCGTTCATCCTAATTACTCTAAACACTCAATTAAGACTTGAAGTTCCTGCAAGTTACTTGAGAAAATCCACAAAAACAGAATCATAGAAACAGAGACTTGGAGGATGCCATTTGAGTGCTACCATTTTGTCGGCAACATCCATATGGCTGCTGAGAAACTAGAATACTCATTCTCTTTACACTTGAGACTTCTAGTGCACAACTGAGGAACATAAAGGAATTAGACCATTTCAGTAACTAACTAGCCACATAACAATTATTTAAGCATGTGAAGAATTACGAATGTTAAGAGCCATATAGTTATTATTAGTTGAAATTCAAATTTTTCAAAAATCGATCATCATTTGAAATGTACAACTGGAGATGCAGCATGGAAAACGCCTTCACATCCATCACCACTGCATCAAAGGATCCCTCTTCTAGTAAGTTTGCCTGGAACAAGTGAAGTCTTTCCTTGGCTCCATCCAGTGCCTCCAAGAATTCTGTCTTTCTTGGATCATCTGTTGTCATCATGCAAAAAACAACTACTAATTAAGGGGGATGCTAAATTTTTCTCAAATATTTACCGGAACAATTCATTGAACGCTAAATTTTGATAGGTGAAATGTATTGGGTGGATGATAAGAAAGAGTTCAGAGAGGAAGCTAAAAGCAGTAAAGAGCATGAATGATTTACTGAGGTCACGAACGGAAGCTTTAACAGTATAGCCACGCTCAAGCAACAGCTTGACTAGCCATGAAGCTATGTATCCCGAAGCTCCAGTCACGCACACCACCTTCCCTTCTCCGCTCATTTCTCCTCTTCAGTGAGTCTCTGCTTCTGCATCTGGTGTAATCAGTGAAGTGCAAGGAAGCTGGGAATTTGAACCATCCCAACAAGGTCAAAAAACTAATGCTCGAGCTATTTTTGTGGTGGATGATGAATGCGTATACTAAAATTGTAGGAAATATAAAGGGATAATTTCAGAAACCTCGCCTAGCATTTTGCATAATATCAGTCAACACGCCTAAGGTTTTAAAATCTCGTATACCTCCCTAGATTGATATTTCTTGTAACATTTTAGCCCCTTTGGAGGAAATGCAAGAAAGGTAAATGCAATAAGGAGTAATTTGACAGATATACAACAACTATTATCTAATATAGTGCATGATGCTTAACCAAACAAAAAAAGGATATTCCTAAATATATATTTGGTCATTAGATCATTTTTTTGATTATTTTTAATTTCTGACTTATTTATAAAGTTTTTTCTATAACTTGGACGTATATTACAAGTTACACATATGAGGAGATTATTTTAGTTTTTAGAATAACTTAAATTACACCATGTATTCAAACGTATTTCCTAAATAATTTATTGATTTCCTTGTAACTGTCCATAAAATATTTTAAGGTGTTAATTACTTACCAAAATCCCTGTAAATAGTTAACTTTGACTAGATTTAATTTATCCATGTCTTTTGTTGCCCCACCATGACCTTGATGTAAAGAAATATGGACCATTATTAGATAACAATTTATTTTTTAATTTATATTTGTTGGTTTAAAATTTTTATTTTGTTTTGGCTTTTTGGTTAAATAGCTATTAATAGCAAAGGTAACATTGTCAATTTGTGACCTTTGATAGGAATAATTAATCTTGTCAAGTTGACAAGGGAAGTAAGTGAGATTTTAAAAACCTTAAAGGAACTTAGTAATATTATGAGAAATCTCCGGTGAGTTTCTGAAATTATCCCAAATATTAAACCAAGCCCATGTGTTTCTAGTTATTTATTATTATTTACTTAGGATACATTTGATAAAATTAAAATTTGAAAACTAAAATTTGAAATATGAATTTACTAAATTACTAAATTGTTAAATATTAAATTTAATACATTTCATTGTATGTCACAAGTGAATAACTTATTATTTATTTTTTAAAACAAGTTTTGCCTAAAAATGTTAATGTCACTTAATTAATTAATATGTTCTATTTTTTGTTATCAAATGCATCTAAACATATTAAATTCAAAATTCATTAAATTTAGATGATAAATTGGGTTATCAAATAGGACTTTATTTGGTTGTGTCATAAGTTCAACAGCCTATTATTTTGATTGCATCAAGCTTGGCCACACGAAATTGGTCCTTAGTACTAGTAGTAGTGTTAACATAAATGTGGATAAGCAACGCATTGGGCTTTAATCGGAAAAATGACCATTTCGGTCCTTTATCTTTGAAGTTTTAAGCAATTTAGTCCCACATGTATTATCTCTACCAATTTAATTCTTTATCTTTAAAAAATATAGCCAATGTAAGACCTTTAACGGAAGATTCAAGAATCGTAATGAAATTGATCAAGAATATGAAATGTACACGATTAAAACGACCATTTTAATCTCTTATCTTCGAAACTATATCAATTATCATCCTTGATATGTTATCCTCTATTTGTGTATGTTCTATATTCTCCGCTAAGTAACACTAATGTAGGACCGCAAAGTAAAACAAATGTAGGACTTTTATTTGCAAAATAGAAAACCGTAATGAACATAGTTGGTGATCGCGTGATATACTTGACTACATTCGATTACGTGCCTAGCTAATTTGATTTCTTAAGGGCACCAGACTTTGGAGGAATACAACCCATATACCATTAACTAGGCATGTAATAGGCAAGGTTTCAATTGGATCTTTTTTATTTAAATCCAGATTTATTAAATTTAGTTAAAATCGAATCTAGATCCAGACTCTTATAGGTACGAAAAAGTAAACCCAGACCCAAATCTTCATGGGTTTAGCTATCCAATGAGTATTTTTTTGAATATACAGTGAAGAAATAAAGTAAATATATTTTTAAAATATATAGAATTTAAAAATAACATAAATACCATCCAAGTTTTATTTTGAAATAATAAAATTAACATTTAAAAAGTTGAATGTAATATTATGAATTGAAAGAAAGAACTATTATCAGCCACTTCTATTTATTTTAAAACTTTATTTGCATCCATATCCAATTTTTTATTTGTTTCCTTTACTTTTTCTAATTTTCTTGAAAATATTTGCACCAGTTACAATAAAAATTTGGATTATTTTATAAATTTATTGGTGTATATCTATTATTTATATATGGATTGGGATAGGGTATGGTTTGGATTTGTGTTTGTGTATGAATTATACAAAATCAGATTTTACCCAGACCCATAACTTTCTTGCATGGTCTGGGTCTATGTAGAATCTGGATTCGAGGAATTAGGCTAAATCCTATTCAAGTATATTCGGCCTCGATTGAATCTTGATAAGACTTGACCCATTTACATGCCTACTATTAACAATGATGAGATTACGGCTAATGGTGGGATTAATGATAAAGCAATCAGATAACTACAATCCCATCAAAAGTGCTCACCAACCGCGAGTTGATTCCTCTTTCTTGAACCCATCTTAAGGGACATTATTGTAGTACAAGAAGTAACCATTCTCAACTAGAATTTTGTCTGTACCTTAGCACGGTCTTTTTATTTATTTATTTATTTATTATGAATTTATATAAATATGAATAATTTAAATACGAAAATTAACAACAATCTTACATGTCCATTCATATTAACTTCAAAAAATTAATGTATTCTAAATGTCCAATTATTTAGTAATTTTTAAAAATTTGTTTACATACTTTTCACTATAATATGATAGTATACATCAAATAATGTATCCTATATCAAAAACTTTGTAGATATTCTTTTTTTATAAATATTCTTTTAGATAATTTAAATTTTTATAATGACCATAAACCTAGAACTATATATTCACATTTAATTAAGTAGAAAAGATCCAACAATCCACTTTTTTTCATCAATAAATTTTTAGTTTCCAATAATATTGATAATTCTATTGGTGTAAAAATTAATTCTTTTTTTATACTAAGTTAATTCAAAATTAAGGGAAGAGATGATGAGCAATTTGAATACTAATCAACGATATGGTGATAAAAGAAAGTAATTTATGGAATATGTAAGATTTTAATAATTGTAATTTGTAAAAGCCTTTACTATAGTAATTTTAGATATTATTAAGATAAGATTAGTTATTTTTTAAATTTATTTTAAAATTAGTGATAATTTTAAATATATAATATAATATTCAATATGGGTAAAATCCAAATGACCTATAACCCATTAATTCTCTTCAACTAAGCATGCCACATAGGAGTGAAAAACACTCTAATTAAAATAGCTACTTTCATATATATATATATATTTATTTATTTATTTATTTATATACCGTACATATCATTATCACTTATGTTGGTAATTTTTGTAGACTAAAAACTGTGAAATTTGTCAATTTGGTCCTTAAACTCTTAAACTTAAACCAACTTCGTCCTTAATAGTTTTGTTTTTGACCAATTTAGTCCTTGAACTAATTTTTCAGTTCCAATGTAGGACTTTTGCGGCACAACCACCATATTTTGCATCTTTCTCATGATCACGCAAGCGTATACACTAGTCACTCAAGGTCGAATTCTGTAATTTAAGGATTAGAATAATTTAAATACGGCCATCCTCTGAACCATTTTTAGCATGAAAGAAAGCTTTTGACATCTTCATAGCTAGACTAGCATAGCCCCCATACCTCGCTCTTTTTATAGCTTGTACATAGACACTAGAGGTTCCACGGCTGTGCTTTAGCCCCTAGAACATTAGTTGAATACATACTAACAAATGTTTTAGATACATAATGAATAGAAATATAGGAGAAAAATTGTGTGTAAAAATAATTAAAATTTGCTGTAAAAGGAAATTCCATCTATAAAATTAACCCCAATTTATTGTGATTTGAACAAATATTTTTTAACCAATATTATGTGTATGTAATGATACCACAAAAGAAAAGAAAGCAAATCTATTATGAGTGCATTGTCTGTTTAATAGGAGTATAGTTTTAGTTGTAATTAAATAAAAAGTAGTCATAATGTTTCTAACATTTTAATAATTAGAAAAAATTTAAAAAGCCACCAAAACTTGTCACAATCTTCAACATCAATAAAAACATACAAACTTGCATATTTTTCTTTTTTTTTTTGAGAGAAAGAACGAGTCAATTTATCCATTTAAATCATGCCTAATAGCATTATAAACAGATGAGAACATTATCTCACCAAATAGTTCTAGAATACATATAGCAACTTTTAAATAAAAACATGAATTGCCATGTTTCTAAATCTACACATGCAAATTCAAATCCAACAATTTGTTTGATTGCAAAAATGTCTTCTTAATCAAAATAGAATTTGCTAATAATATTTTGTCAAGTGACACTCTAAACTAAAAGCCTCAATGCTAACTTCCACCACCAAATGCGTTCCTTTGACATCTACAATCATTTTAGTTAGTCAAATCAACAAAATATTATCAACTCCTTTAGCCAAATAGTAATGATATGTCCAGTTTTATGCCTAACCATCATCTCAAATTCTAATTGCATTATCTATCATTATGGACAATAAAAAAGGATAAGAGTGCAAAGTCATATAGAACCAGTTTAAGTAAAAGATTCTGAAATTTAATTTTACACTTCTTTTATTCTCAAGCTATCATTTGCTAAAATTAAAACCATAAAAATAAACTACCTATCATGTATACAAGCTAGTAATTCAAAATGTTGAATGAAGAGATACAAAATATTATCTTCACATTCTAAATTGCCGGCCCCAACAATTATTTTACACGTCATCCATCTTATCCAATTTATAAGCACTTTTCACCATTAATAAACTCTATATAAATCAAAATATAATTACCTATCTATAAAATAAGAGACTTTGATTAATTTTTAATTTAATAGGCATCATTATTTTCTTCCTGATCTTCGTTTATCTTGGACCTTCATTTGTCAAATTCTTTCTTCTCTGCTCTAGCACTATCACCCTATTATCAAATAACAATTTTAATAAATAAAAAATTAAAATCAGAATGAATATGTATAATGGTGTTATTTATTTCAGGGGAGAAAAATGGTTACAATTCTTTCATTGTTAGCCTAAAAAATCTTCATGTAATCACCACCCATCTTCTTGTCAGCCTTAGGAAATTTTTTTTCCAAAAATAAAAGGTCAAAAAGTAGTGTCAAAATAAATAAACTGAAAAAAAAGGTTTCTTTAGATTTGGGGGAAAAATATTCACAGCATCACATACCTTTTTTAGGCGGGAAAAAGAAAGTCAGATGAAGAAGGAAGTGGCGAGAAAAGCAATAAGCAAAGGTTTCTGATCAAGACCGAAAAAAAAATAATAGTACATACCAAAGAGAGACAGTTAAAGTAGAAGATCATGAATCATGATTATTGGACTATGGAAGAAAGGAAATATCAAACCCATTCTTGATCTCCAATAATGAAACCATTCATTTAGTTAATCATGGACAAAAATAAAAGAAAATGCATCAACTAATCCAATAGAGAAAAAACAGAATAAATGATTAGGATGACGGAAAAAAAAAAAAAAGGAGTACAAAGTGGAAACTAAATAAGAAACCTACAGTGTATATAAAAGTTTGTTTAATTTTCTTTAACCAAAAAGGAGAAAGGAAATAAGGTGAACAAAAGAAAAAAAAAAAAGCAAAATGAAGAAAAGAAAACGAATGAGCCACATGTCAAAAAAAGAGGAATCCACTTGGCAATCATTGGAGTTACTATAGTAACTTTACTTTTTCTCATATCTATCTTGTATATAAGAAGAAAGCAAGTTACTGTAGCAGTTCACCTTTTGGACACATGTATTGCACATATTTTTGATAAGTGGAATCTTGGTCATTTTAGCAAAATTTTTCGTTCCCTTTTTTGATTCAATTGGGCCGAAAGGATTAAAATATTTTTTCTCCTCCAGAAAATCAACTCCATCTCTTCTTTTTTTTCTGGCGGCAATTTCTGTCATCCCTCACCTTTTTTATTTTTTAAAACTAATCTAACTAAGATTGTTGCCATGTTATTTTTTTTCTTCGAGATGATTAGCTACTTAGCAAAGAGAAATCTTTATTATTTTTTTTATCCCATTTTACATTTTCTTTTCTTCCTTTTTTTCTTCATCTCTAATCTCGCATGTTTGCTGTATTTTTCAATTATAATGTTATAACCAACTGGTATTTGTTTGTTAAATTTATAGGATAACATTGTTATTTAGTATTTCTTCTTGGATAAAAGGTGAAATATTAAAATATATAAAAGATTTTAGAATTCTTTTATACTAGTGATCATCTTCTATGAAAAATAAAACAAAAACTCATTCTTTTCTTTTCTCCTCCTAAGATTTAATTTCTTGCCTCACATTTTTCTCCTTTTCTTTGTTTTTTGGTTACATTTTGTAATTATTTACAATTTTGTATATTTTTTTAGGAGAAAAGATATATCATGTGATGGTTTCACCAAGATAAATCTAGTTAGGCATTCTTCTAACTCTGTTTTTCTATGTTCCCCCAGCAATTACTTTATGGTCTATTCAATTTAATTGGAGGATCCAATAAGATTTTGTATATATTTAAACTAATGTTAATTTTTGTTTGTTTTTTAATTACTCAAGTGTTGTAGTATCAATTGGGTTGGCATACAAGGATTGTAGTTGGTGATGGAAGTCACAATTGAGACTTTCAACCTAGAGTGTGACTTTACAAAAAATTGTTAGAAAATTCAATTTTGATTAGGAAGATGTTTTTGCAATAAAAAAAAAGGGTTCAATTCTAATTTGTATATGTAGATCCGGAAACGTAACAATTCGTATTTTTATCTAACCTTGCTATTTATATCCTGGAGCTACAGGGTAACGTTGTCACCTTTATGCGAGATTTAAATAGATGAATTAACTTCTTCTATCAAAAGAAAGAAAAATGTGGAAGTTTATAGTAAGCTATATTGATGTTGAAGATTGTGCTATGTTTTAGTGGCTTTCTAAACTTTTTTCTCATTATTAAAGTACTAGAAGCATTATGACTGCTTGTGGTTTAGTTATAACTAAAACTATGCTGCTGTTAATGTAACAATGCACTTATAGAGTATTAATTTTCTCTCATCTTTAGGTATCATCATAATAGTGGTTCAAAAATCTTTATTCAAATCACAATAAATAATAGGGTTGACTTCATAGATGGAATTTCTCTTCACAATAAAATTTGTGGGAAATTTTATTTATGCTCCATATTTTGTTAATTGTATTCCTACAATTAATAAAAACAATATGACAAAAATAAGGATTAATCTTTCCTATACACTGTCAGCGTTGGATGAATGATAACTATGCAAAATTTGTTTGCAATTCAACTTTTACACACATATCATAAATCTAATGGTGATGGTGCATACATTATCAGTGTATATAAGATTTACTCTAAAAATAATAGTGAAAATACGATTAACAAAAATAAGAGTTCAAATAACATTTGTCAATTTTATTTGTTTTGATGCTCAATTTTTTTCCTATATTTCTATTCATTCATCATGTGTCGAAATAATTTGATGTTATATGTTCGACTAAATTTCTAGGGGGCCCAAGCTGTACTTTGCACAGCTCAAGTACCTCTGGTCATAGGTAGATATAGATACCTCCATAGATACCTAATTGCAGCCCTGGACAGACCCCGGCGACCAGTGTACACTCTGTGAAAAAAGAGACTAAACGACACGTACACCCCTATGCTCTAAAATCAGGTACGGCAATTCTTGTTTTTCTCTCCATGGCACATTTTTCTGTGAATTAATAGTTGCTTAAAAATCATACACTCCTAGAGTTCTGATAATTTGTTTAAAAGTCAAATTTGATCAGGTATGAAAGGTTAGTTTCTAGTTGTATGGAATTGTCGTGAACAAGCCATCTATTTAGTCTATTCTCTTTATGATTACAGAACTAATGACCACCTTAATACCCACCCGACTCTACCTAACCAGCTTTTAGTAGCCAAAGTATATTGCAGCTAATGTCTTCTCCAAACATGCCAAATAATGTGTTGTTACACTAGAATAAAAATACAAATGTTAAATAGAAAAATTAACAATAGTTATAATAATAATTTTAACAATTATAAAATTAACTATAACAAAATAGTTAAAATAATAATATAATAATGCACAAATATGGAGGGTTGAGATACGGATATCTCGCTTTTTTTTAAAGTGATTCAAACCTCTGCAGAACAATCAATTTTGGTGCAGCAAAATCTCCGACTTGTTTACCCCCAGGATACAATAGTCCAGTCACACTTGCTGTCACACTCATTAGTCTGTACAATTAAGAGAATATAGCTCCACTAATACTAATATTTTTTTTTTGCCAATTTATGTGATAGAAAATAATAGAGTAGTAGATATTTTTCCATCTCAACTATGCATATTTATAGGTAAAGAAAGGTTAGACAAACATAACCCACACTACTAATAAGACACCAAGTAAATGCTGATATTATTGGCCATTCAAAACACATTCAAATTTGTATTGTAGGTTACAAATACTTGTTGTAATTGAAAAGCCATAATTTCATATAATAAATCTTTCTTCAAAACCATTCAAACACCTATAAATTGCAGAAAATTTTACCAATTCATTTTCCTTGTAACATGCACATTTAATGGAGAATTTAATTATTTTATTAAAATACTCCAACAATATGTATTCACAACAATATGCCAGTGCATTGAGGTCTATTGAGTATTGTCTTTGCACGATAGGTTAATTTATTTGCTGGCTCTATAGTTTCTAATTCCTCAAAGATGCACTGGTACATCTTTATAGGACAAGTTCGTGTTGCGCTAGGGTTTCTTGTGCAAGTATTATACTATTTGGTTGGGAAGTTAGCCAGAGTATGTGTCATTTGAACCTGTTAAGGTAGTCCCGTTGCAGCAATCCCACGATAGAACCCGACCACCTAGGCCTTGTACACGCATGATGGAAACGAAGGATTGCCGAGTATCTTTGAGTTACAAGTACCTCCCTGCCTGATTGTGAGAAAGAGGCAAAATGTGATGGTGAGTTTAAGGACTGAATTGGTTTAAAAAAATCATCAGGAACGAAATTGGTTTAAGTGTAAAAGTTCATGGACTAAATTCACGAATTTTCCTAAAAACTTTGATTGTAATTGGTATTCTCATCTAAAACTTAACGGTCGGAGATTATCTTTTTAAAATATAGTTTCTTCAAGTTATAATATTGTTCAACAGAAAACATATTACAGCCAATTGAAAGGACCACAAGTTACAAGTAATTTCAATCTCTATTTTATTTCTTTCTTAAACAATTGCAATCTATCTTCTGAGTTTGAAGATTGATGAAAGTGGTGAATGGAAAAAAGGGAGGCTGGCCTTCATTGAAACATTGAAACAACAAAAAATTGGACTGTAAGACCATTAGTATATCGATTTGAAAGTTTAGTGACCACATAATAAGTACTTGAGTGACCAAAAGCACATGTGGGATGGATTTTTATGGCTCGATATCTTTAGAAGCATATGTTTTAAACATAAAATACAGACCATATGTACATACATGCATAGACATAGATAAAGAAATCAACTCTTTTTGGTTTGATGTAATTTCGAACTTACATGACTATGAAACGTTAAATCTAGTTTGGAAATCCTGGAGCTCAAACTATTAAAATCTCTCCATTGTTGTATATACTTTTTTTTGGGTTAAAAACAAAAAAGTCCCCCGTGGTATACCTAATACTCAGAAAAGTTCCTTGTGGTTTCAAAACATACAAAACGACACCCCATATTTTGAACTAAATTATAAACTAACAGAATTCATTAAACTTAACGAAAATAAAGGTCTCGACTCTTACAATTACCGGATTCAGTTAAGTTTACCGGATTCCGTTAAATTTAACGAATTCTGTTAGTTTACAATATAGTTTAAAAAATGAAGTGTCATTTTGTATATTTTGAAATTACGAGGGGCATTTCTGTGTATTAGGTATATCACAGGAGACTTTTTTGTTTTTAACCCTTTTTTTTTTGGATAAAAACATAAACCTTATCCCACAATAGAAAGAAAAAAGAAAAACCTAGGCTACCATAAAATGTGTCTTACTAATCATGCACAATTTGTGATCTTGTAAACAATTATGTGAGATTCAATACTCATGTCCCTTTGAAAAGATGTGGCATTTTGAACCGACGCAAATTTGTGCATGTGCAATAGAATTTTTAAAAGTAAAAGAAAAAAAAAATTAAAACATGCTTACAGTTTGATCCCATCAGACAAGAAGAAATTCTGAGATTTCTAGCAGCAGTCATAGGTTGGCCGTCAACATGGTTTGGTACAGAAACCACTCAAAATTTACTAAAAGATCACAAGATGAAATTGAGGTCATTCTCCTGCTAAGCAGCTTAAATGATCCAAACCAAACCAGAAAACCAGAATTGTAACAACTCTGAAAGGGTTTCAGGGATTAACTTATTGGAGCAACTTCATGATCTCAATCGGATATCTTGTATACATGGCCTTTCTTAGTTCCACGAGCAAGACTTCCGGAAAAGTTCATAAATTGCATCTTTTACATAAGATTTGTAAGAGCTCTTACAAACAAGAAAGAAAAGTTTGAAATTGAATGTTTTCCAAACTTATCTTGCTAACAATTTGTTCAGAGTACATGAATGCCATGGTTCAAAGGCTAACTAAATTCTTCTCTTTGAAGCTTTCGATGGTATCCTTGAGGCTCACCTCCAAAGGAATGAACGCAATTCCCAAACCTTTTACTTTCTCATTCGATACTTTGTATTCAGGCTGTTTTAGGGGGACTACTATTAGAATATCTGCAACAGTTAAAACAATTTCAGAAAAGAAAAGAAATTAGAGATGCAGATATTGGCTTAAACTCATCCAAGTGAAGCGGTTTGCCATGCAAATATTACCAAGGTGCATGTAGCATTTCAATGTATTGCGATTCAAATAAACTAGGACCAGGTCTGGAAAGCACTGAATTAAGTGAACAAGAACAGATAGGCCTACCAGCTCAAATGCTCAATGGTCCAGGCATTCTTGAGCCTTGTCAGAGAATAGCCTAATGGCACTTAAGACACAAATCAATCATCTCAACTCTGTAGAATACACCTTCTACATATATTGAACATTATTATACTCGCACAATCTGACTTGCCTTTAAGCAGGCTTCCCATGGAGCCAAGTCTCTTGGCCTTTCAGGTTGGACTTCATCTAGACAGAGCATCTCACAAAACTACTGGAGCCCCAGTGGGCAGTTCTTACAAAAACAAAAATCTACCCTAGTTCCTGATTCATGACCATAAACCATTCAATGATTTATGTAACGCCATCCACAAGCTATTGAAACAATATAACTACTGCAATTTTGTGCTGTCTATAAAGGTCATGAAACAGCTAATTCTTGTCTTGTTGGACTAGTGCTGCAAACTTTATCTAGAAACTGTATGTACATTTCAATTCGATACTTTTCAAAGTTCGAATAAAACTAAATTCATTTTACAGATTCAGGGAATTCGATCAAACTGAGTGCCTGGAGTCAGAGAAGTAAAATGACATTTTGTTTTTCTATTTTCTACGAAAGCCCTTTCTGTTCTAATTTGCACATATCCTTTTCATTAATTCTAGGTAATAATGGTAAAACAAAAGACTGAATTGATTGTGGACCTTTGAAGCATTATTTCAAGAGGTCAACATGTTGCTTTGCTGTTTTCAATCTTTAATTTCTTATCCCTTTTCAACAATAATGCTTGTACCATGGTCCTTTGGGGAAAAAAAAAGGCTGGTAAGGAGTGTAATTTTGGCATCACAAAAATTAATATCATTTTTTGCTTACACTATTAACCACTAAAATTCACCATATTTTTATATAATATATAAATAAATGAATTTTGTTCTTCTTTTTTTAATTTAATTCACTATAGCTCGAGAGAATGCTTTTTATTCTTGTAATTGTTGGAAAATTGATATTAATTATTGATGAAATGCAATGAATTGGTTGTTCTTTTTTTTTTGGTTTAATTCATCACAATCACCACAATTCAAGGAATGTTTCTTTGTAAGTGTTACATAATTCTTATTAATTATTAAGACAATAGAATATAATCCATCCATTTATTATTGTCAAGGGTAATATTGGTATCACAAAAATTAAGATCAATTTTCGCTTACACTCACACTAAAGACTCATCATACTTTGATATAGTAATAATAATAATAATAATAGATAATAGATAGATATGCATGACATTCAGGATTTTATTTTTATTTTGATATGACCCAAAATTTGTGTATGTGTAATAGAATTAGCATATAACTCATTATGATGGTATGATCCCAACGGCCATTTTGGAAGGATTTGAGACTCTTAACGGCAATCCTTGATTGGCCGTCAAAATGGACGGAAAACTGCTCTAACAGGTCACAGGTGTAAAGAGAGGATATGACTTTGTCTCTACTCAGCTAAAATATCATTTATGCACTTTGGAAAACCAAGAACAATAAAAAAAAACCAAAAAAGACGACAATGTCGGATGAAATTAAGGCGAATATTTAGATTGGTGCAGTTCCCTGACCACAATTTCCATGCAAATGAGGTTTCCAGTGTGAAACTGATAATTGATTCTTCTTTCTTTGACCGACCTTTCAGTTCTTATCATCGCATATTTCTTAATTACTACTATACAGTTGGCAGACTGAAACGTGGACGTCCATGTTGTTGATCATCGGATTCTTGAAGGTCAAACCAAATATAAAACTTACAATGCTCAATTGCTCATTGAAGCATTAGCAAAGCCCGTTGACTTGTAGCAGAGAGCAATCGTACTTTATATGCTCATCATTCTCCCAAAAAAAATCATTGATTAAGATTTTCCCATTGAAAATGAAATTACCTTGTAGTTCAAGAAAAACTAAAGTCTATATATATGTAGAGAAGAGAAAAACTAAAGTCTATATATATGTTTAAGATTTTCAGAATAATGAATCATTGATGTGTTTTGTTTTGCCTACTGTTGAAGCCTATGGAGTTTTTTCCAGTTATTGCTCTGCTTGCATTCATTTTTCAGCTAATAGCATGGGACTCTGTCCTTGGAGCTGATGCAGTCATGGTGAATTGTTCAGCTAATGATCTTGAAGCTCTTCTTGACTTCAAAAATGGCCTTAATGATCCTGAAAATCGGCTTTCATCATGGCGGGCCAGAGGCTGCTGCTTATGGAGGGGAATAGCTTGTGATGACAATACTGGTGCTGTTATCAAGATTGACCTCCGCAACCCCTATCCAGTGAATAGCTTTAATGGTAGCACCACCAGGTACGGGTTTTGGAACTTGAGTGGAGAGATTAGACCTTCATTGCTAAAACTGAGGTCCTTGACGCATTTAGACTTGAGCTCCAACACATTTCAGGAAATCCCAATTCCTGATTTTTTTGGTTCTTTAAGGAATTTACAGTATATGAACCTGTCAAAAGCTGGATTTACTGGTATAATTCCTCCATCCCTTGGAAACCTTTCTAGCTTGCAGTATCTTGATGTTTCTTCAGAATTGTCAACCTTAAGTGTCGATAATTTCCAGTGGGTGGGTGGCCTTGTTTCTTTGAAACATCTTGAGATGAACCAGGTGGACCTCTCTTTAGTTCATTCAGATTTTTTTCATGTTCTAAACATGCTACCCAATATAACCGAACTTCATTTTGAAACCTGTAGCTTATCTGGTTCCTTTTCATCTCTTAGTGTTGTCAACTTCACTTCACTTGCTGTTTTGGACCTCAGCTTTAATGGATTGGACTCGATCCCAGATTGGCTTGTCAACATCAGCAGCCTTGAGTATGTTGATTTCGACAGCTGCCAGCTTAGGGGTAGAATTCCACTTGGCCTGGCTGAGCTTCCAAGGCTAAGGTACTTGGATCTTGCTTTGAATCACAACCTTAGTGCCAGTTGTTCCGAACTGTTCAAGGGAAGCTGGAAAAGCATTGAGGTTCTCTCTTTATCTTCAAACAAATTACATGGGAAACTTCCAGCAAACGTTGGGAACATGACATCTCTCACGCATTTTGATTTATCTGTTAACAACGTTCAAGGTGGATTACCAAGTTCTATTGGCAGACTTTGCAACTTGGAGTATCTTGATTTGTCTAGCAATAATTTAACAGGAACTCTGCCTGAATTGCTCGGTGGAACTGAAAGCTGTGTTTCTGGGAATGCTTTAGCTAATCTGTTTTGCCTAGAATTAGGCAACAATCGACTGGATGGTAAAATACCAGAGTGGTTGGGGAACCTCAAAAGTCTTCAAACACTGGGATTGGCTGCCAACATGCTTGAAGGTCCTATACCATCTTCTTTAGGAACACTTAAAAATCTGACAAATATCGGATTAGCAGGGAACAAATTAAGTGGGACTTTACCAGAGACATTTGGCCTCCCGTCTGAGCTGTCAGTCCTTGATGTTTCTTTTAACCAGTTGACAGGTATCCTAACTGAAGCTCACTTTTTAAAGCTGAATAAACTAAAGATCTTGCGGCTCTCAGCAAATTCCTTCATCCTGAATGTAAGCTCCATTTGGATTCCTCCTTTCCAAATTCGAAATCTCGATACTGGTTCATGCCAAATGGGTCCATTATTTCCAACTTGGCTTCAATCTCAAAAGGAGATTAAGTTCCTTGACATCTCAAATGCAAGTATATCAGGGTCCATCCCTATCTGGTTTTGGGATATCTCTGCTAACCTGTCATTGTTGAATGTTTCTTTCAACAACTTAGAAGGTCAGCTACCAACTCCATTGGAAGTGGCACCTTTTGCAGATGTGGATTTGAGCTCCAATATCTTTACAGGACCCATCCCTCTTCCTCTTGTCCCCATTGAGTTACTTGATCTCTCAAACAATCATTTTTCTGGTCCTATCCCAGTGAATATAAGTCAAATCATGCCAGACTTGATCTTTCTCTCCGTTTCCAACAATGAGCTTGCTGGGGAGATACCTACCTCCCTAGGTGAAATGCCATCACTGCAAGTTATTGATCTCTCCGTGAATAAATTAACAGGAAGCATTCCTGCAAGCATAGGGAATTGTTCTTATTTGAAGGCTTTAGACCTTGGAAACAATAAGTTATCTGGAATGATTCCACAATCTTTGGGCCAATTGAGCCAGCTTCAGTCTCTGCACTTAAATGACAATTTGTTATCAGATGAGCTTCCTGCTTTTTTGAAGAAACTGTCAAGCTTGGAGACCCTGGATCTTGGAAATAACAGATTATCAGGTAGCATACCATCATGGTTTGCCAACAGCTTCTCCAATCTTCGAATCCTTAAGTTAAGGGAAAATGAATTTTCAGGAGACCTTCCAGACGCGATTTCAAATTTGAGTTCGCTCCAAGTTCTTGATCTGGCAGGGAATAATTTAACTGGCAGAATTCCAGCAAACTTGGGAAACCTAAAAGCCATGCAAGTAGAGCAGAAGATACTGGAATATCTATTGTATGGGGCATATAGAGGCCTTTACTACGAAGAAAGGTTGGTGATCAGTCTGAAGAATCAATTTCAAAAGTATACCAAAACTCTTTCCCTTCTGACAGCCATAGACCTCTCAGACAACAACTTCTATGGAAATTTCCCGGTGGAAATATCAAAGTTATCTGGCCTGATGGTTTTAAACCTGTCGAGAAACCAAATATCAGGTGAAATTCCAGGAAGCATTTCACATTTGAAGCAACTGTCATCCCTTGATCTCTCAAGCAACAAACTCTCTGGTGAAATTCCATCAAGAATGGCTTCGCTATCATTCTTGAGCTATCTTAATCTATCAAACAACTACTTATCAGGTACGGTACCTTATAACGGACAAATGTCAACTTTCACTGCATCTTCTTTTGAGGGAAATTTGGGACTTTGTGGAGCTCCTCTGAGGTTAGAGTGCCAAAATGGGGGTTCAGGAAACGGATCAAAAACTGAAAATGATAGCAATGAAGGATTTATTGATGAATGGTTCTATTTGAGCCTTGGATTGGGATTTCTTGTTGGCATTCTGGTACCTTACCTCATCTTTGCATTCAGAAGACCTTGGGCTGATGTATACTCTGATTTTGTGGACAAATTAGTTTACAAGTTACCAGGGATGAGCAGAAGGAGAAATAAAGCATTGCAGACCAAAGTATACTTTCATAGATAGACCTTCCATTCTAGCTTTGTATCTTGTGTTTGATGAGAAGCTAAAGAAATTAAATGTTCTTGTAAGACATTGGATTTCTTTTCATAAGCCAATCCACTCTTATGTGTAATGTTAAAATGGTTGCTTACTTTGTCTATCAAGCCATTCACCTACAAGAAGTCAACTGAGAGCAAAGATAATTATTTCATTAAAATGGGCAAATTAGTTCAAGTCCTACCTAATTAAACATTTGGATTCCGTATTCCATATAAGAACAGGTTTATTGCCACACTAATTCCAGTTAAGCATTGATCATCTTCCATCACAGCAACCAATTTTTCCTTCTAAGAGTTTCCATACTTTGGCTGCTTTCCTTGACTCCTCAATCACTATCCATGTCACTCTTTCTGAAGAGAGAAATCTTCTACATTGGCTGAGACTGAGCATTGTTGTATCCAATGGAAAAGCATTGAAAAACAAAATATGCCAAAGGGGACATCAAACTGGAAATACCTGTTTGTTCAATATTTCCACCAAGATATATATTTCTCATGCAAAGACGGTTTGTTTCAAACTTATCCATCTTTTACATTTTTTCCATGGGGTTTTAGTCTGTTGCAATTTGGTGCTCTATTATTGGCACCTTCTCCCATAAATGAATAAATTGCATACAATCCACCTAAAGGCAACAAAAAATAGAAAAAAAATTAAATAAGATAATGCAGAAAAAAGTGGACTAATAAGCTTGGGATCTTATAACAATGAAGAAACAGGACTAGCTGACCAATGACACCACAAATGTCAATCAGCTGGCCCTTCTTTAAGATCCAGCCCACCGAAACAGCCACCAATCACATTTCCAAACTCAAAAAGCAGCGGATTTTCATTTGTATATAAAACAAATCAAACAATTATATGTATATAAGAATAACAAGATAACAATTTTATTCTTGTAGTTGATGACTGATAACCTATTGTGATACAAAAAACAATGATCAATTGATTAACTATTTATACATAATCTTATACTTTGTATTTAATTACAACAATTTTTGTAAATATGCTATATTTCATGATGAATCATAGCAAAATATTATAAGAAAAGATATTGCAAAAAAATTTTAAACAATGAGATTAAAAAAAAAAAAGAAGAAGAAGAAATCATCCCAAGTGTGCGACGAGGAACAAACATAGATAGTGGGTAGAAAATAAAGGAGAATAAAAAGGAAGAAGAGGAAAAATTAAGCAAAAGAAAGTAAGCAAAAGAAATCAAACTAATAAAAGAAACGATAAGGGAAAACTAAAGAGATAAAAGCATAAGAATAGGGGCATGTCTATCCATTCACACTTAAAATTCAAATAAAGAGGGGTTAGATGCTGATAAACAAAATTTGAAAGGGCAATGTGAAATAGGTATATAACGTGGGGGGAAAATGTAATTCAAACTAATTAAAATGTGGACCTAAATTAGTAGGGGTACGATAGGGCATTTGTGGTATCAAGATATTTTCCCTCCCCAACAATTAGTTTCTCAATCTTAGTTTCCTGAATATGGCCAAAATTTTAAAAAAAAAGTTGGAATTAGAGGAGATAGGTGAGTAATAGTTTTTAGGGTTATTATTACTTTATCTCTCTAAACTATAGCATTGCTATCAATTTACTCCCTAATGTTATCTTTTAGTCATTTCACCTCATAGGTAATTCAACTCAGCATGTTAATAAATTTTTGACGTAAATACCCTTTTATTTTACAGCATTACTACATTGTTATTATCACTTTATCCCTTTAAATTATGGTGATATAATTGCTTTACTCTCTAAATATTTTATCCTATTGTTAATATAAAAGGTATGTTAGAAAATGTTTAAATGTATTTACCTTTTTTATATATAATTTAAAATATAATTTTTGGAATAATTATTCTTCCTTTTTTTCACTCTAAAATTCCAAAAACATAAAAATAAAAGGGTTTTCTCAAAAAAAAATTTCACACTTACTAATACTTGGAAAAGAAAAGGAGATAGGATAGAAGGAAATAGAAAATTAGATTTTGTTAAGAAAGAAAATAAGGAAGAATCTAATATTATCGTATTAATTTAATGTTCTCGGGATTGGAATTGGGTAATAAACGGAAAAGTAAATTAATTTAAAATGATAGAAATATTGAATTCTTCTTGTTTGTATTAAAAAAAAAAAATTGAGCTATCTCTCTCCCTCCCCTATTTTTCTATTTTTTTTCAATATTAATAAGATTGCCAAAACGAAAGAGATTAATGTTTTGACCTTTTTTTCTTGATACTGAAAAGGAGAAGAGTTACTCTAACTTTTTTTTTATTTTTATTATACAAAAAAGAGGGTACTATCTTCTAAAGTTTTTTAACTTGTTTAAGTTGGTTTAATGGTGGAATAAATTGCCTAAAAAATAAGTCTAGAAGGTAAATTGATAATAAGGCTATAGTTTATGGGGGTAAAGTAATAATAATTTTAAAGGTTAAACACGTCTTATCACTTGAATTAATAAACTCCGTTATGTTTGACCGTTAGTGTTGGGGTAAAATGACTAAAAAATAATATTAATAACACCAAATGTTAAGAGGGTAAAATGATAATACATGAGTTTTTAAAGTTCAAGTAGAGTCAAAGATACTGTTAGAAACCTTGAGAAAGTTTCTAAAATTGAGGATAGGGCCTCAAGTTCCATTTTCCACAAATTTGTCCTTGAGTGTAATTGAATTAGAAAATAGTATAATAAAAGTTTAAATATGGTGTAATTGAGTTGGAAAATGGTGTCACAAAATTTGAAATTACTAATTTATCCCAACATAGAGTAAAATAGAACTTGAAAAGTCCAGAATCCTTTAAAAGTATTCCTTTCAAGTGCCAGTCTATAAGAATTAACACCATAAAGACATGATACCCTTTCATCATCTTACAAATGCTCATCTAGTTCCAACAAAAAATGCGTGCCCAACTGCACATAGCTTCCTTACACCATGTTTTGTTTCAAATTACCTTGCACATGGCAATGCCTACTTACACCATGTCTTGTTTCAAATTACCTTGCAAGTTATGCAAAGAGATAAGCTCTATGCTATCTAATTTCTGGCGGGGAGAAAAAGACAACAAAAACAAGGCTCACTGGGTAGCTTGGAAGCAGTTGACCAAGGAGAAAAAACGAGAAGGCATGGGATTCCAGGAGATTCAAAGTTTTAACAGAGCTTTGCTGGCTAAACAGATTTGGAGAATAATCAGAAATCCAAATCTGTTATCCAGCAAAATTCTGAAAAGCAAGTACTTCCCAAATTGCAATGTGCTGGACTGCAAAACTCCCAACAATGCTTCATGGTTTTGGCAAAGCATTATGAGTGCAAGAGAAGAGCTTCAATGGGGGATACGAAATAGGATAGGGAATGGACTCTCAACAAGAATTTGGGAGGATCAGTGGATTCCAGACCAACACCTAGGGAAACCTATCACAGCCAAGCCAGAAGAATGTCGAATACAGAGAGTTGCTGACCTGATTGAGGGCTACAGGTGGAATAGGAATTCATCTTCCAAAATTTCAAACAGGGAGATGCTAAAAACATTCTCAAGATTCCCATAAGCATCACAGGAAGAGATGACAACATCTTCTGGATAGGGAACCAAAAAGGGGAGTACACGGTGCAATCAGGGTACATGGCAATTCAGGCTAAGAAAGAACAAGAGGGCAGAGAAAGAGGAGAAGGGATTGAGTCAAGCAACAAACCAAGAAGACATGACATGTGGAGAGTGCTGTGAAGCCTAAGTATCAGTCATAAAATTAAGATATTCATATGGAAAGGCCTGAAAGAAGCAATTCCAATCAAAGAACTAATCTGGAGAAGAATGATGAAAGGAGACCCTATATGTTCAGGTTGTGGGGAGGAGATAGAAACCTTGGAACATTTGTTGCTGAAATGTAAAAGAGCAAAGGAGATCTGGAAAGTTGCCCCAGTACAATGGGATGGGATTCAGGAGTTGACTGGGAATTTCAATAGCTGGTGGGCAGCATTATCCGAAGCAATTCACAGAGCTCAGGGATGGACCATATATCTCTCACAGCATATATTCTTTGGCAAATTTGGAAAAGCAAGAATGACAAAGAGTTCAACAACAAAACACAAGAACCAGTACATGTGGTCAATAAAGTTGAGCTTGCTTGGATGGAGTTCAATGATGGGATCAACAAGGCCAGGAGCTGTAGCATTGTTAAAACAACAGCACCACATCAAATGGAGGAAAAAGAGGTTAGATAAATTCCAGATAGCAGAACAGCAGGAATGCATATCAGAATAGCAACCAAGTGGAACAAGGTATCAAAGTCCATTGGATATGGTATTGTAGCAGCTGACTGTAGGGGGCAGGATGTGTTGGGATGCAAAATGAGGGAAAGAGAAAGCAAAAACCAACTTCAACACGAAGCTGAAGGTGTAAAGCTGGCTTTGATCAAAGCAGCAGAACAAGGTTGGCGACTGGTATGCATTGGAGTTCCTGGTACAGACCTGTTGCAGCAAATTCAAGGGATAAAAACAGTGGATATGTGGCTAGCTACCCCGATAGAGGACATCCGAGTCCTATGTTTTACAAATGCTCCTTTTGCCTAGGAAAATATAAAAGTAGTGATCTGAGTTGTTTGTTTAGCGCTCAAGCATTGAGCAATTATCATGATGTAGAGTGGATTAACCCCAGTCTATTCTGCTAAATGCACAGTGTAAAGCATCGAGCAAGTGCTCGCCTGTATATACTTTTGTTCCAATCAATACAAATACAATCCTATCGTTTCGACAAAAAAAAAAAAAAAAAACTGCACATAGCTTCCCACACAATGTCTCACCATGAGTCATAGGGAATGCATAAAATTACCAGTAACTTTTTAACTTCCTTCGTCATTGGGCGTTTAGTTTGGATTCTTGTGGCATGAAATCCTCGGTTGCTCAATTTATCGGTGGCCAGTCGCACCATGTTTGGATAAAGTATTATTTAAAATATTATTTGTAATAATTATTTCAGTACTTTTGTGATATGATATATGTTAAATAAAAAAGTGGCTGAAAATATAAAAAGATAAATTAAAAAATGTATTTATGATACAAGCGAAATATTATTTGCAAAAGTTTAGCTATCCAAACCTGCTGCATCGCTATAGGGTCCAATATCTCATATGGTTGATTTGCACAGTTTCTACTGTTACCGTCTCTCCCTCTGTACCTTCTTGTTTGTCTTATTTCTTTCCTTCCAAAAGTCTTAGCCCAGATTCTTGCTCCCTTCAATTCTTTAATAACTGCAACTGCCAATCGCACTCTACCTCTTAGTCGCCTCTCTAATGACAACCACCACCAATCTTGACACTTTGCCTAGATGGTTGAAAAGGAGGAAGGAAGAGAATATATAGCCATGGGATTTCTGGGACTTGTTCATAACACTGGTTATTGAAAAAATTTTATGATATAATTTGATAAAAATCACAAGTAGATGTTGTTTTGTTAATAGATTTTCTGTTTGAATATTTTGAGCAATTTATTTCTTAAAGATCTGATACAATTAAATAAAGCATAACTAATACAATTCAAACCTAAAATACCATTGTCAAAACTCGAAGAATGAGAGACTATGTTTTGTTATTGTTAACGATGAATCGTTGTAGTTTTAAAGACGTTTTTCTAAGTTAGAATCTTTTTTTTTTTTTGGTGCTGTCTATATTTGCAGAGTTTGATTTGCACTCCCATTGGGCTTGAGATTATGGAAGATTTGTCGGGAAGAAGAATGGAGGTTTTATATTTTGGCTAGAAAAGTTGAGCTTTGATTAATTCCTAACCCATAACAATACCGAAACGGCTTAGCACTATTAATTGTGAGACTGGCTTGCGACCGTAAGTTGGGCGGGCGACGATTTGAACCCAAACGATGACTTCTTGGGATTCTTAAGTCGACAGGCCATTGATATTAATCCGCGACAACTTCCCAACCATGAGCTTCAAACAATCAGGAAATTTTCTAGCCCATTCCATTTCCATACCATCCTAATAGCAGTCAGGGAAACTGCCACTCGACAAACACATATTGTCAAACCTGAAAAGAAATCATACATTTTATGAAAGATACTTTTGGATTTGTATCCTAATTTCGGCAAAATATTCTGAAAATCAATAACCAAAAAGAGGAGAAATGAGTAGCCGACTGGGATGGCTAAATATTATGTGACTCATGATCTACATATCCAAAAGCAGAAAAAACATTTTGGGGATACAAATGACTATTTCAGTTCAAAGTAGAAAGCTTGAGCTGAAAATCATTAATCTACTGCTACGTAAACTAATTCCCACCAAATTTCACATAACATAATACATGCCAGTTGTAAGAACACTAAGGGAACTTCTCAGTCCACATTCCTTGAATTGTCAAATAACAAACAGAATCTCTGCAAAAAATACCCTCAGCATTTATTTCCCAGGCATTTTGAGCTGAATCTTCTAAGTCAACATCTCAAGATTTGAGCAAAATGAGCAGAAAGACATCGAGCTGCACAAAATAAACAACAAATGTTACAAAGTCAAGAAACACATTCCAGAACCAGAAAATTAAACAAAAGAACCAACATTGCATTTCAGTAAACACACTACCTGTCAACGAGACGATCAGATGGTCACTCTCTTCCGCTATCTTCTTCAGGAGCCGCCTCTTTCACATCAATAGTAAAACTATACTCCTGGTCACATCCCAAATAGGAGTCACTCATGAAATATAGAGTGTAGGTCTTTTTTCCAGCTTCAGCAGAAGCATCAAAATCTAGTCTGACTTTGGACTTCCTCTGAAGGGTAACCCTTTTAATGGCAAGCAATTGGTTGGTTTTAGTGTCACCAACCACAAGCCACCATCCTTCTTCCTTAACTTTGGGATATCTAGGTCCATCAACAGGTCCAACTTCTGTTCTTCCCTCAAGATCTCTTTCAAGAGTTACATGCACACTAATGTTTTCTCCAGCCCTCACATTGTCACTCTCAGGAACATCATATGCTAAATCAATGTTTGGGAAACGGTTACAGAATCGTGCAATATCCATCAACTGCAAGTCAGACATTTGCAAAAGCTCGCGCCTTTCATCGTCCTCCATCTCCACCAAATCAAAAACTGTCTCTATACTCTTTCCAGGGTTCTCTTGGCACTTTTTTGCCAATTCCTTGGTAAAATGTGGGAGTTGGAGGAGCATGGAATCACGCTCCCACATGCCCTGAGTTACCATCTGACTCACTTCCATCGCAAGAAGGGCAAGACTTAACCAACCACTGCTGGAAATTACATCAACCATGGCTTGGAGCAATCTTGAAGCAAAAATAAGCACCTCTCGCTGGTCAGATGCCAAATTCCCACCTAAAAGTTGCCGAGCGAAATGAGCTTGCAGCAAAGCATTGGCCTTCACATGAGGGTCAGTGCATTTTGGGTTATCAAAGGAGAAACGCTGGTGATTAATCAACCTCCTAATCAACTCTTCTTCACCCGGTCTAATGGGAAGTTGTTCATACTCTGAGGCTGAAGCCAAGATATCCAGTAAACCCTTCAATTTGGTTTTGGAGTTCAAAGAAGAACTAAAACGTTCAATTGTTGTATAACTGATATAATAGTAGGATGCTATCATGCCAAGATTTAACGGTGAAAGTAAGAAATCTTCTTCAACAAGAATGCATTTACTTGCTTCAAGATCACTGATTGTGTTCTCAACAAGCTCTGACAGGTGATCAGATAGATGCCTGTGACTAACACCCTGCAAATTATAGTAGTTTGGATTCTGGGTGAGCCTCCTATACATGAATGTCCATGTTAGATAATCCACAGCATCCTGCTTGTTTTGTATGACCTCAGCAACCACCTCAGCATTTAAATTGTCATGCAGATAATGATGCAAATGGCTTTCAACTGGGAATGCTTCATATAGGAACTTCTTGTAGTACTCCTTCCTTGGCGCATGACAGAAGATGACACATTTCCCCGAGTTATCAACAAGGGGTCGACTGGCATGCCCCATCATCTGCAGCAAATCAGTAACAGGGTAGTCACTATGAGCACTTTCTCTGCCATCATAATGTTGTGTTCCCATAATCACCACCAGATGTGCAGACAAGGCCACTCCCCAGCACATTGAACTAGTCATAACACACACTTGAACCCATCCAGTTTCAAAGAGAGTCTTGACTATATCTTGATCAGTACCAGTTAAGCCCTCATGCAAATAACCCACACCATAACGAAGAGTCTCTTTCAACATTGGTTCTTTTATTCTATCAATAAAAGGTTCCAAATCTCCTGCAGACTGTAAAAGGAACATTATTTTGTCTGCGTCCACACTTGCATAGGTCATCAGATCCACAGCAGTCAAGCGGGCATGCTTCCTGGTAGGAACAAACACAATTGCAGGTTTCCCATTTTTGGCATGTTGGACGATAGCAGTATATGTGGGTTTTGTCATGGCCTGCATCCTGGCTTCAAAATTAGCAATGTCAATGCCCTGAATATGAATTTCCAAGGGTACAGGCCTCACACCTGGAGGAAAGTTGAAAAGACCATGAGAGGTAGCTCCAATCCATTCTCCCAAATCTTTGGCATTAGCAAGAGAAGTTGATAAAGCTACAATCCTTATCTTGTTCTCCAGCTGACTTGCAATATATCTCATTCTAGAAACTATAACCTCCAGAATGGGACCACCCTGGCCCCCAATCAAGTGGAGTTCATCAACAATGAAAAGACTAACTTGCTGAACATGCTTTCGCTGTTTCCAACGGCGAGATATAGCATCCCATTTCTCTGGAGTACTAATAATTATCTGACCTCTTTCAAGCAGTTTGATATCTGTTGCTGTCTCACCAGTCAACTCAACCACTTTCATCCCTAGCCCATCTCCAAACTTCCTTTTCCAGTCATTATACCGCTCCTTAGCAAGAGCCTCAATAGGAGCAATGTATACAGCACGCATGACACTTTCAGGACCTTTCTGGTGATTCCTCAATATGGCAAATTCTGCACAAATTGTCTTTCCACTACCAGTGGGTGCAGCAACTAAGACATTGTCATCTGAGTTGTACAGGATAGTGAAAACCTGAGTTTGGACAGGATTAAAATGCTTAAACTCTTGATATAGAGCTTCATAAGATGGATTTCTTAAAGCTGTCACAGGCAAGGGTTGTAAGTCTAATAACTCCGTGGGAGGAGGGTACTTCTCTGGCAGAATCAGATGCCTGAAAGAAACAGGTAAGATAGTCTGCGACCCAAGCCATCTATCTGATACGACACGAATGAAGTACTGGGGAGGCAGTGGTTCATATATTGAGACTGTAAAATCCAGTGTGTGATCCTCATCAATATATTGCTTCTTCAGCAAGAAATATTCATTATGGAGAATATATTCTCCGTCATTATCCTCGACAATTACCCAAAATGGTTCCACAAATCCATGTACTTTGTCATCCCACTGGAAATCTGGTGTAATAGTGAGTTCAACCCTCAGAACAGAACGAGTGATCGGTTGGACATGAGCAGCCAAGTTAAGCTTTGGGAATTGATGAATCAACTTGTGCAGAGTTCTCCCCATCTTAGGGAAACGGATGAGTTCTCCTATCTCCTGCGAGGAGAGGTCATAGTACCTTTCCCAAGCCAGATCTTTCTTCTCCAACTTCATCAAAATTTCATTTGGAATCCCATGAAATTGACGGAGTGGTGTCTGGACACTCCATATTCGCTTGTTAATCATTTTGCACCACTTCAATGCCTTTTCAGTTAATTGGGCCCATCCTCTCTTCAAAACAATCTCAAATAATGCTCGCATAAGACGCCCTGCACTCTGCAACAAGAATATAGCAATTTTAAACAAACGGAAGACCCATTCATACAGCCATAACAAATATAAATTTCAGAAGACAATGAGCAAACTCAGATAGAGCAACAATAACAAACCTGGGTAATGAACACCATGTCAGATGTCAAAGAGAGACCTTCAAGCTTCAGTTGAGAAATATATGCCTGTAGAAGAACATTGATCTTGGCACTAGGCTCTTCCAGACTTTCTTTGATAGGGATAGGGACACGTTCCAGAAGCTTTGCCAATTCCATCTTTTCATCTTGTCTCACTGTCACATACTTGAATTCTTCACTAAGGGAGAAAAGACGACATAGCTCAATGTCCCCCATTGTTGGCTTCAAGTGCTCATTATATGTAGAAATCGTTCCATGAGTTATATAGTAATAGCTGGCAATGCGTCCCAAGTCAGTGACCTGGAAATATCCACTTTTCCTGTCATATTTCACCAGGTTATTCTTGTCCAATAATGTTGCTGCTGAATGAACCTGCGGCATGAGAACAAAGTCATGGAATCAGACATGCAAGTGACACTCAAGAACAGATAATGTTACAAGCATTCCAGATGTAGTCATGGTTTGAATATAGGATACCATCAACTGGCAGCTAACAACATGATACATTCCAAGGGCAGAGAAATACTATTTCAAAAACAGTGATCAAACGCATGAAAAGATAAATGAAAATTCTAACTCATCAAGTAGGAAAACAACATAATGACAATTATTGCACCATAGAAGTACAAGGCATCATCCACAAGAAAAGATGCAACGAGAAAGACACATTAGAATCAACCCAATAATGGCATAGAGTTTCTTGCGCCTAATCTAAGGGTTTCAAGGGTCAAATCAAAGAAAAACCAGTCAATAGAATTTTCATGACCTATATACTACCATTAAATTAAATTAGTAATCTGATGGTGACAGAGCCACCACCCCCCCCCCCCCCTCAAAAACAAACAAACAAACAAAAAAAAAGGAGGTCCGAGAAAGTCTGTTTGATCCACCGCCCATTGAATGCCATCCCTTCCCATCCCAAAATTCCAGGTCTTGTGGAAAAAATAAAGAAAAGCTACTTCATTAAAAGTGCACATATGTCTTAATCAAGCCAGCGAGTCATAAAACAAAATAGAAACCTCGCAAAGCAAATAGAATATAACTCAAGTAAAAAATATGGAAAAGATATAATGTTGAGCCATTCACATACCAACATTGTATTTGCAACCTCCCTTCGTAGAAGGGAGCTTAAACTTTAAACGTGTCTATCTTACAAAATCAAAAAAAGAAAGTCGATCAAAGTTAACTACCGCAGCAGCTTATCATTCCAGGTCTATTAACCAATCCTGATCTTTGATCCAACCAACAAGAATTCTATGCTTTCCTTCCAGTTTTCAAGTTTTCAAGCCCCTGACTCATCTATAGCTTTGGCATAAATGTACAATAAAAGATGGGGATTGTTTTATTTTAACTCTCATACTGGAAAATTTTCTAATAGGCCACAAGATCAAGGCAAAAGCAACAGCAAAACTCAGGGTTTTTTTTTTTTGGCTTTTCGGGGTGTGTGTGTGTTGTTAACAAAAAGCAGAGTTCATGAGAGTAAACTGGGTGTGAGAGGATAAATCTGATCTCAGACTGTATCTCTACTTACCACCTGGGTCCATAATGAACTTAACCTATCCCTAGCCATAACGGTGAAAAACTATAACGTGTGATCTCGTGAATTCAGGATTTGCAAATCTATAAGAGACCAAAAAAGACAGAGAGCAAGAAGAGACACAGAGGCAACAAGAAGGACGAGGAATGGGGCTAACAGTGCAGCAAAAAAAGTGAAGAACCTGAAAGTTTTTTCCCCCTTTGAAATACATCATAAATTAAACCTTAATATTGGCTATATTCTGACTCGATACTTGGTCTATTCTACCATATTAAAGGATCCAAAGTACTATTGCTGGAGCCAAAATCACTAGTAAGCGAAAAGAAACACAAGTCCCCTACACAATCACATGGCATGTATATGTTGCAACTAACAAATGATGATATCAGAATTGGCACACATTGGTGATTTGCATGAGAAGTCAACACTTTTCCATTTCCAAAAAAGTGCAGAATCAGCTTGAGACAACATTCAGCTCCACACAAACAGGCTCTAACAGCTATTTAAGGTAATTCAACCAAATTTTTGGGGGGCTGTGGAAAGAGAGGAGGGGAGAGATACTATGATGTGCACCAAATCAGATGAATGAAGAGACAAGGTATATTGCAGAATTCTTACCAGATCAGCTCTCCTTTCCTGCAACATATTATCTGAAGCAAGGGCATCAGCAGCTAAACTATAAACGGTAGGATTCCGAACCATGCGAACATAAAGATAAGTATAACCGAGCCAAAGGCAAGCTTCTTTAGCATTCTGAACGCTTCCAAGAACAATTTCCGCATTCAACTGATCAGCCAGCTTCGATACAAACTGACTTTCAATGGGAAGCTGCTGATTCATCAGAGAGAGATAATACTGTAGCTCGCTGTGTCCAGTAATAATAATTCCTTCACCATAAGTGTCAAATTGAGGCCTTCCAGCACGACCAAGCATCTGCATAACATCAAGGGGGCTTAGTTCAGTCCATGCTCCCTTTTCAGGATTGTATATCTGGGTACCTTTGATAATCACAGTGTGTGCTGGTAAATTGACACCCCAAGCTAAAGTAGCCGTGGAAACCAACACTTGTGCATGCCCATCTGAGAAAAGATCCTCAACAATTTGACGATCAGCTCTAACCATCCCAGCATGATGAATTGCAAAACCATAGGGTAGCAAGTCCTTGAGATCATTGCTCTTTACAAGCTCAGTGTGACTCTGAAGAATTTCACGGCTTGCACTGTCCTCTTTTAAGAACTTACCAAGAGTATCATTGGCAAGTGCAGCATCACGTATTGCACGAGCTGTCTTCGCAGTTTCTTTCCTGGAGTGCACGAAAATAAGCACCTGATGCTTTCCTGCCACACTGATTACTTTCTCATAGCACACGTCATTCATCAACTGAATCTCTGCAGAGGCTTCTTTACCGAGATTCCTACATACTGTTGAGCTAGAGGCACAGGTCTATAGCTATTGTCAAAGTGAAAGAGACCTTTCTTCACATCAACACGCAGGAACAAAGCTACATCTTCATAGTTTGGAAGTGTAGCAGACAAGCCCACCAACCGTATGTGCTCTTTAGTGGTCTCAATTTGCCTTACAGTTCTTGCTACGATGCTCTCCAGCACGGGACCCCGGTTATCATGCAACAGATGTATCTCATCAATGATGAGCAGCTTTACCATCTGAGTGTAGGTACGATCACCAGATTTCCTGGTTATTATATCCCACTTCTCTGGGGTTGTAACAATGATCTGAGTCTCTTCAATCTGTTGACGGGTCAGTGTCTGGTCTCCGCTCAGCTCTTTCACCTTGACATCATAATCCTGGAGACGATTAGAGAGGTTACCAACTACTTCAGCAACCAGTGCCTTCATTGGAGCCACATAAACAATTTTGTAATTGTCATGGTTAAAAGACCCATCTTCATTTCTGTTCAAAGCAAGCTGCTGAAGGATGGTAAGCATAGCAACATTGGTTTTCCCTGCACCTGTGGGAGCACATAATAGAATATTATCTGCACCAAAAAGTGCTGTCTCATAAACTTTACTTTGAACCCTGTTTAATTGGGTCATTCCTTTGAAAGCCGGCTGTGCCCAGTCAGGCATGGAAGAGATCTTTACTAGTTCTTCACCAGGTCCTAATGGTTTCGGCTTTAATGCTGGTACATGAACTTCTTCGTATCCCTTTTTCTGATTCCTAAAAGAACCTTCTGGAAGCTCACACCTTTTGTTGGCCATCAAGAGACCTCCCTGGTTAAATGCAAGGCTGTCAAGATCAATTAATTGACGTTGCCCTGACAGCCAACCACCATCAGCATCTCTATCGCCTTGCCCCCTTCTTTCTCGTTGCCCATCTCCTCCAGTTTCATCCTTCAAACGGCGAGCCTCTTCTCTAATGCTCTTCTCCAAGTTCTTCTGCCTCTCTTTTGCAGTTGCCCTGGTGGCATACAACTGTTCCAGAATTGCAGCATGATCTGGCCCCTGCACCATCATCTCCTCT